>NW_019736391.1:163391-227237 GCF_002891405.2 Cryptotermes secundus
GCACACGCACACGCACACACGCACACACACACACACGCACACACACACACACACTTTTCAGTCTTCTCCATTTTCTTCCGGTTATCACCCCAGTCTGTCTTGTTCCGCTCTTATTGCTGTGTTAGAGTTGCTCTTTACTTGTCATCCTCGCGTATTCTTGTACATCCTCCTGTCGATTTCTTTTTCTCCTTTTTTCTGGGCCAATGGAAAGGAGCAGATCCCCATACGCCCTTATAATACAGGTCACAAACGTTCTGGAAAACTTGACAGCAAGCTATTTTTATTTCTCTCAAAATCAATTAAACTTCTGTAACCCAGATTTACAGAGCTTGCGGTCCTCGGACCAACATTTAGGGCAAGGCCGCGCCATAGTTCAGGCGGTTAGTCGTTGGCTTCCCACCGCGGCGGTTGCCAGGGTTCGATCCCGAGTCTGGTAAAATGGGATTTGTGGTCGACAAAGTGGCGCTGGAGCGGGATTTTTCCGAGTACTTCGGTTTCCTGCCAATCTTCATTCAACTAAATTCTCTATCATTATCACCCGGGGGCAGGTACAATAAGCCAATGAGTGGCCGCCGTGCCGAGTGGACCCAGTTGGATTCCACCCACCATTAAGCGAATTAAAATTAACATTTAAGGCAACTATTCTCTCGTGTAATGCAGAAACTTGTTTGGAGTTCGATTTTTTTCCATTATGTATCATGGAATTACATTAAAATTCCTAACCAATCGATAAGGTTCTTCTTGCTTATCAAAGATGAGGTTATTAATTTTATGATCATTATAATCAAAATCGTGACTCTCACCACCAAGATTAGTAGTAGCACCATCGGTTTGACGTAATTTTGATTTATTAATATTGGGAAATATTTTATAAAATATTGAAGAAAATGGAAATGAAACCAAGAAAATTTTATCCTATTCTATAGGAGGAGGTGGAGNAAGATGGCTGTAAGGTTGTCAGCCTTATGCGCCGGCCGCCCTTTACTCCCCAGGAAAATTATTTAATTAATTCCTGGTGCTCATTTCTGTTAAGAGGCTGAGTCAACCTCAGGGCCACAGTGCGGCTGGAGTAAAGTAAAGCTATCCCTCTAACAGGCCGTGGAGGCCCATAGGGTTGTGAGACGTTGAGGGTCCCACACTATCTAGATAATCGGCTCAAAGATGGCTGTAAGGTTGTCAGCCTTATGCGCCGGCCGCCCTTTACTCCCCAGGAAAATTATTTAATTAATTCCTGGTGCTCATTTCTGTTAAGAGGCTGAGTCAACCTCAGGGCCACAGTGCGGCTGGAGTAAAGTAAAGCTATCCCTCTAACAGGCCGTGGAGGCCCATAGGGTTGTGAGACGTTGAGGGTCCCACACTATCTAGATAATCGGCTCAAAGATGGCTGTAAGGTTGTCAGCCTTATGCGCCGGCCGCCCTTTACTCCCCAGGAAAATTATTTAATTAATTCCTGGTGCTCATTTCTGTTAAGAGGCTGAGTCAACCTCAGGGCCACAGTGCGGCTGGAGTAAAGTAAAGCTATCCCTCTAACAGGCCGTGGAGGCCCATAGGGTTGTGAGACGTTGAGGGTCCCACACTATCTAGATAATCGGCTCAAAGATGGCTGTAAGGTTGTCAGCCTTATGCGCCGGCCGCCCTTTACTCCCCAGGAAAATTATTTAATTAATTCCTGGTGCTCATTTCTGTTAAGAGGCTGAGTCAACCTCAGGGCCACAGTGCGGCTGGAATGATTAGGTCAATTGAAAAAAATCCAATGACCTCATCGGTACTTGAACCCGCGACCTTCCGGCTTGTAGCTTAGCCCCTCAATCAACTACGCTACCAGCTTCTAATGTGAAGGTAATTCAGTTTAGGAAAATGACTGTTGTTTTGTGCTGAAAGCCAGTTCAACCTAAAAGATCCTCTGTTAGAGCTAAATGGTGAGATTTTTTAAAGTTGAAACCGTAGATCATAAACGGTAATCATTGCGGTTAAAGATTAAGGAGAGAGTCTAAAAGAAGGAAACGAACTAAGAAAAGAGGGGGCGAAGGAAGGGATTGAGAAATGAAAGACAGAAGGGTGGAAATATAGAAATTGAAGGGAGAATTAAACATGAATAAACTTGAGAAATAAATTGCTTAAGGAAACTAGAAATTTCGATAGGCTAATCTTGAAAATATTCTCGAAGAAACTATATTCTCCAAAGAAGCACAATACAGGTATTACTGATGTGTTGAAATCTCCTGAGCATTCTGTAGGCTAATGGATTAGGGAAATATAAGATTTAAACATATATATTTGAAAAATCTACTGAACTGAGAAATGTAGTAAAGTAATTTGAAGTTTTTTTATTGTTGTGTTGTGACGGTTTTCGGCAAGAAATAATATATGATACACAACAGGATGAATTTACTCAAAATTATAAATTATAGAACAAACAGCATATATAAATACAAGAATACTAAACCAAAACTATTGAATTTGCTACGCTAATATATTTCTTAATAAGAAGTGCTTAGACGAGAGCTTGACTCCAAAATATGCACTAAAAAAAACGTAAGTAAATGCACGCAATAAAACTGGAGAACTTAAAAATTAAAGAATTTCAAATAAAACAAATAAAAAAGAGAATTAAATTTTGGTACTCTAAAAACAGCATCTAAATAAAATACTTTTCTTTTCATACATCCTGTTGTGTTATGATATACAGCTTCTTTATTATATATATAGTCGTTGTTTACATTCCCTACAGAACGGACAATACTTTATAAGATGAGGCACCGACTAAATAATTAACATTAATATTACTACATCTACATCACGAGCCTCAAATACATTTTTTAAATATACAATATTCCAATTTGTTCTTGGGAACGCAACAAAAGTACAAAAACCAACGACAGACTCGATGATGTAAAACATAAATCGAAGAATTTTATTCTTGTTTTATATTATAACTTTTGTTTTATATAATCTAATTTATTGTATTTTTACGTCAAGCATTTTATATAATTAATAATATTGTATCCAATTTTACTAGTACTGTGGTTCAGTGGTGTATGTTAACCATGTATTTGCCTGATGGTGGCTACTAATAGCCGAAACATGTAGCAGAGCCAAAACATGGCACTGATCTCGATATCTGTTGTGTTGTGACGGTTGTAATAAAGAAGTTGTAAATAAAATACTATATAGCTTGCACCTAGAAAACGCACTTAAATGGAAAAACCTATGGAACATAATATACCTTGATACTGAAACTAAGATCACACGGAAAATGAAACATTTTATACCGCTGTATAAACTCGGAAGTTTAGCACTGTATCCTATATTTGGCATTCAATTCAATAACGAAAGGTTTAATGTATTTGCCTGATGATGGCCTTTCGAAGGCCGAAGTATGTAGCAAAAGTATCTCCTAGAGCTACTTACACGTATTACTGATTGTTGTGTTATGACGGTTTTCCGTAAGAAATAATATAATTTGAAGCTCTTTAATATTTTGCTTTATGAGGCGTTCGCAACAGGAAGTGATATTTGCTTCCAAATTCAAAGAGGGTTATGAATCGGAGAAGAAGAGGAAGAAAGTGGTCATGGCTTATTTTAGACACTATTCTAGATGTATAAGAAACATACTGGAGAAAATTACTTTCGGTCCGTCTAGAATTCTATCCAGGAACTCCTGAGTCTGAAGGAACAGAGTTAAACACTCAAACACCAATTTCAGTGTCATGCAACTTAAGTCTGCATGGCTACTCAAGATTCTAGTTAGAATTATGGAACTAAAATGTATCCCAATAGAAAGAAGAACAAATGCGACAGGATAAAATTTTCAATTTGAATTTTATTCAAATTTCACCAGCAATATTGTTCGAAAACAGGGGGTCCCTGCGTCCAAATCTCAGCCCTGAAACCTGGCATCCTCCTCCACGATTTTTGTTCTATTCTCCGAAATATCCCGATTTTGTTAGGAGAGTTGCTTCAAATAAACCATCACGTCCTACTTTTACATCACTTTCAATTTACCACTCACCGAGTCACGACCCCATTTAACATTAAATAACTTCTGCAGTTGATAAAGGTTAGTAAAATAAACAATGTATCATCACGGCTAATCGGTGTAGATCGCATGCTTCAGCAGACTTCACGACCTTCCGCACTCAGCTATGTACATCTGCTCCAGCCATGAACAGTCAAATTGGGCTCAGACGGTAGTGCTAATAATCGTTGAAAGGTTGTTTAACGTTTTGTATAAACAGGAAAATTTACTTAGCATGGAATATGAACAGGTGGTCATACACATTGTGAACTCATACATACATAAATACATATATAGGCTCACGCAGCAAGCTAAGTGTTTCATTCTGTTTTCATGCTGAGCTTATCCTGAAGATAGAGGCGAAATTTTTCTCTAAAACATCTTTTCATTTTCAACGGACTACATTTTGTTCCAGAAGACATAACTCTTTATGATAATTTTATTATTTTTGTGTTTAATTTGGATTCAATGTATTGATTATAATCAATACATTGAATCCAAATTAAACACAAAAATAATAAAATTATCGTAAAGAGTTATGTCTTCTGGAACAAAATGTAGTCCGTTGAAAATGAAAAGATGTTTTAGAGAAAAATTTCGCCTCTATCTTCAGGATAAGCTCAGCATGAAAACAGAATGAAACACTTAGCTTGCTGCGTGAGCCTATATATGTATTTATGTATGTATGAGTTCACAATGTGTATGACCACCTGTTCATATTCCATGCTAAGTAAATTTTCCTGTTTATACANCTTAGTTCCAAGCGTTTCGTTTTTCAAGACCTTCTATCACAAAAGTACATGCTTTTCTGAAGTGCTTGTTCTATGCATGCATTATATCTTGCTACTCCTAACAGCTCAATTTAATGGCCCTTGCAATATTAAGCAAGAGCAAAGAATGTAAGGCTCAGAATTATGTACTTTTCTTAAACTTCAGTGTCGTATATATTTTTAAACATTTACCTGTATTCTGCGTTGCCGATATAAACAAGTGATGAATTCCTCCGAATGGATAATTATCTGCTACAACTGCCCACACATGAACACACAGTGACACTAATGTTATTAACACTCACACACACTCACTATGAAATACACACGCTTTATAATTTAATTTGTACGAAACTTTGGCTTCATACACTTGTTGCTATGAAGCTAACGAAACATGGGCCATTACGCATGCAACTTCTTTACGACACAACCCGACACTTGCAGAAGCAGAAAAACACTGTTTATGGCTTCCTTTACGTAGGCATCATGGGAGCGAGTGACAGTGGCGAGCAGTGGGGACTGAAGGTTTGAGAGGGGTTAGGGAGGGAGCGAGAAGAGCAGTGTTCAGCCTAAACAGCGCTCAGTGTGTGAATGGGACAAGCCATCAAAATAGGAGAGAGTCAAATGCACCACTCTCACATTATAGATTCGTAGGCTATTTAATGACGCTATTTGAACTGCAAGGGTTATACAGTATTCACTGAGACAAGAACAAACATGGATGGTAATAATATGTAAGGATCTGGAAGGAAGCAGCCGTAGGGTAATCGGTATATTTCTGAAAACTGTGGAAAACCAAGAATATTTTCATTTAGAAGTGCCGATTTTTTCAATTGAGATTTAAAAGAGTTATCTTCTAAACGTATTAAAGAGCATTCCGCTATCCCATCTAGCCGGGTACTTCTTTTGGGCTCGTTCGCAAGCCCACGGACTCTCTCTCTCTCAAAATAGGTGCCTCCCACGCTTCAACTTGAGGACGGAAACATATCCAGTTTCCGAAACACTGTTTTTTTTTTTAGATTTTAGAGAGAGATGGAAAAAGTCCAAAAACTCAGCAACCCTGAGTGTTACATGCCATCGTCAGAAACTTTTAGAATAAACTTGCATTTATGTCTTGGTCTTTGTATGTATCTTCCTCAATTTCTTTTTCCAGTCAAAATTTGCATACATTTCTTTATTGTTCTCTGCTACGTGTTCCACCCACTTCATCCTCATTTGTTCAACCGCAGACACAATACCGAGTGCTGTATATTACAAGCTATGAAACTCTACATGTAATAAAGTTGCATTTTACATACTTCCCTTCGTAATTTCGTTAACCGAGCTATCTGTAAGTAACTACACGGAACAGAGATCTTCTTGAGAAGCCAAGAGCAGCAGAAGAGCGAGGTATCTCACCTCATCTGCGTCCTTGCTGTCCCAGTTAACGTTTCGTTATTACGTTGATAGACGTAGTTTTCATATCAAGGTTCTACACAACATCGTGTTAGCTCTTTAATACATTCCAGTGTTTAAGAAAATGTTGGAAGAGGAGGGCTGCTCGCCCTGACAAGTGTTCAGTGTTGCCAAGACCGGGCCACCATCCACCGCCCGTTCGCTTCAACTTTAGCCATCGGTGAATAGAATTATCATAATAAATGATAAAGGAACATTGTTCTATTTTATAACTGCATGTATTTATAACTAAGAATGTACAAATATTTACAATCGCGTTCATATTGTCACGAATTTATGGCTTCGTGCCTAATAATAATGGATTTTGGATTGGATAATTGGATTTACTAACACCTTCTTTTACATTCTCTCTTAATCGCAATAAGTTACAGTAATTCACAATCAATCTTCAGCCGAGGACTCGCCACATTCCCGTTCTCTCTCACTCTCTCTCTCTCTCAATTCCCTCTGATTTGATTCGGTTCTCTATCACTTATCGAGGAGGACGCATAGAAAACACATCCGTTGCCATGCAATGGATATATGCGAACCAAATTGAAAACACCTCTTCCTCTACTGATGTATTTAGAGAGCGTTGCATAACATCGGAAGTTATCAGTTATCGTATTCGTTGCCGCGGGAATATGTTTAGCGAGTCGTTGCCTAGAAATGGGTCTACATGTCACAATATTGTCTGTACGTATTCTAATATATGTTATAGGGGTGAAGAAAGGCCCAAGAACGTAACTTACTTATTTCGTAAGTTATTTATCGTAAAAAAAAAGGGTATCCTTAACGTCGTTTCTTCAACGTCGCGGTTTACAAGGACGTATCTATGACAATACAAGAGGATTTACTGTATTATCCTCAAATATATTCATTCATTGTTATTCCCCCACTGTCAGATGTCACGTGCATCACAGCGCTACTGAAATGAAGGGTGACAACTTCTGAAACAGCTTGGACACTTTGCGTTGCCCTGTCACTCTGTGCCAGGGACCCACTCCTATGCCTCTGTCACGGACACAGGACCAGTAGCATCCATCTGGATTAATTTTGCATGTAAGCTGTTGTTGCTATGCGAACAGAGTCCTAAGTAAACAAATCAATTACATAATCTTTCAATTTACTGTTAAAATGTATGAAGTTCCCCATATGTAATGGCAAATACATTCAGATTGAATGGTAGATTGATATGCACCTCTGGAAAATCGATTGATTTTGTCGCTCTAAAGCAATGTGCCTTTATTTATATTAATGAATTCCGCATCAAACAGTTCTATTTCCGCATGCCCATGTTCACAGCAGTGAAACATCTCCAACATGATAACCTCCCCTAAACACACGAAGTGTTAGACACTGGAACTGTTACTGGATTCTCAGAAGACCAAAGGCACGTTTGATCAGTTTTACTTACGGACCTCTAAAACACATTATAATTACGTAAGCCACCATTGCCAGTTTTATTGTCTCGCTTTAGACAACGAACATCACTTCGCTGAGGAAAACAAGGATAATATTTCTATTTATATATTTTTAATTTCATATGTTTTTCATTTGTCAAGATAATACAACGTCTAATGATAGTGTGACGTATAGACCCGTTGTTAAACAGTGTCTCTGTAAAAAGCGGCCTTTCTTAGGTAACGCCCGCAACATAAACTCAATAATAGAACTATGGGGTTATGTAATCTGTTTCTAAGCAAAGGATCGGTAAACACACCTACAACAATAGGGACATTTTTGGAAAGAGTGTTTTCTATTCGGTCCTTTCAAAGTGGTTATAAAGAACAGTTCAGTTGAGAATCGGCAGTTGAGTTCCAGAGTTCCAAGTGAGTAGTTAGTCGAGAGTTGGGCTGTGCAAGGGGAGGTTGAGAAGATGGCGCTGTGAATTCAGGTGTGGAATGTTAAGCAGCGGACAACGGCGTGACCATGGAAGCTGAAAAATCTTCACTGTGTTACATCTGTTTCCAGGAACGGCTAGTGGATCCTGTAATAGACTGAGGTGTTTGTGAATTGTAAAGTGTAGTTCCGAATGGTGTATACAAGTGATCAATAAATCCAAATTGTTGCAGCCACTTGCTCACGCTGGTTCTTCGCAAGCGGATTTTTCTACCATTAAGATGGAGGCGATACTTTCCTCCGAAACGTCGGTTAACACAAGATCTGTACGGCGCCGCATCCCAGAAGACGGTATTCCTCATAGAACAGACCAGCTCACAAATGTAGGCTTAGAATATTACCGCCAAATCAGCTTGTTCGGTAAGATCAGTCAACCAATTAGCCATTAAATCCAAGCATGCAAGGGACGGTGTTATTCCACGCTGTCAAACGTGCCACTTGCAGTAGAAAGTTGAAATAACGTATTTCTGTAGCAGAAAGACAATTTCGATATAGTGTCCTGGGATTAAAGTGGGGAGGATTAAAGTGACTGGACAGTAGATACGTGACTCCATCGGAGTGAACGGGCCCCATACAAATGTTGCTTCAGAGAATTTTTTTTAATGATAGTGGGGTGGGACTAAGTCTCTTGTACTGCGGCCACTTCTGGCCTATTGTACCAGCCCCAGATGATAGGTGAGGGTGATTGTGGAGTAATTGGTGGAATTAAGATTGTCAGGGGAAACCGAATTACTAGGAGAAAACCTGCTCCAACGCCACTTTGTCCACCACAAATCCCACTTGACCAGACCCGGGATCGAACCCGGGCCGCCGCGTTGGAAATCCAGCGACTAACCGCTTGAGCTATGGCGCGGCCCTTGCTTCAGAGTATAGCCTACTGCTGCAGATATGTTGATTGCTGGCTAATGAATTCAGAAAATATCTCTTAAAATTCAGTTACATAACCAATTTCCTATGTTTCTTCCCACATATCAACATGCATGGAGAATATATTTTAAGAATTACATATTTTCCCAAAAAAGTCTATGTAATTTAAAGATATTAAATGTAATGTAGGCATTTTAAGTTCTTCCCAAGAATTCCTACCGCAGAAGAGATACATATACACTAATCGGTACACGAGGACTACTCGCTTCCTGTACTTCTCATTTATACTATGAAATCTCTTTATAAAGTAAAGTTGTCCCTGCTCTCAACAAATTAAACACTACGCCATGAAGGCGTGTGGGGCAGTAGATATATAGAGCCATATTTTTTTGACCGCGGGACTAGTTGGAGGTGAGTGGTCAGTTTCACGCCCTGACCGCTTTACCCCAGGGGAAATAGCCTACGGTACCCATTGGATAGGAGGTTGTGTGAACCCCAGAGCCGGTGTGGACTTTATGGAGAAGAGAAAATTCATGACCCTACCGGGACTCGAACTCCGGAACCCTCAGTAGTCCAGTACATAGTCATTAGCTATACAGACTGTGCTACCCCGGTTCCTATGAAACCTGTCTATACGTAATTGAATAGTAGATTTGCTACAAAATCAATTAACATTACGTCAACACACAAAAGCAGACAGCAGGACAAACGTCACCCGGCTGGAAGTTCAGCATGTATTTCCTCGAAGTTATAATAATGCGCCCCGTTCCCCGTTACGGAACCGGCTCCTGTGTATCACGTTTCCGCGACACGCCCGCCCTGTTTTCAGGTTTCTACACCATATTTCACAGCCTACAGGCCTATTTATAACACGAAACAGTTACAGGGCTGTACAAAACGAAGAACCATGAAGTTTATCACCATGTAGAGAGAGTACTTTCGAAATTGTCGAGAGCAAAATTTGGGATATCTCAAAATTCGAGCTGCATTTGACCCTCCTCTTCTATTTTACTCGTACACAGTGGGTCAAAAGTCATGCATCTCAGAAATTTCTCTTTTATTTTCAGGTAATGTACAGATGTAAAAAAGGTAAACCTATCCTTGTGACAGGTCGTGGAGGCCCATACGGTTGTGAGACGTCGAGGTTCCCACATTTTCTGGATAATCGGCTGAGAGATAGGCGTGAGGTTGACGTATGCGCCGGTCGCCCTTTACCCCCAGGAAGATTCCTGGCATTCATTTCTGGTAGAGGCTGATTTGACCTAAGGTCATAGTTGCGGCTGGAGAGATTAGATCAATCGAAAAATTCAGTGGCGTAGTGCTTCAACCAACTACGCTACCGCCTGACCTGGTACGGAAATGAAGTAATCGCTAATTCATGAAAATAAAGTTGAGTTGATATTAATTTGTGCAAAGCCTGAACTTTCCCACATGTCTGTTCCAGACGAAGTTAGTAACAAATACTGAAGTTAGAGATCAATTAACCAGCCAATCGTATCGAGACTTTTGCAGAAATTCAGACAGATAGGAAGTGTTCACGACAGCCCCCGAAGTGGAAGGCACGTAACAGCGACCAACGAAGAGAAGACAATGGTACTAACAGCTTGTTATCAGCCCAAAGAAATCGACACGAATATCAGTGCAACACACAGATGTGAGCCGTCTGTTAATTCAGAGGATCATAAAGGTGCATTGATCTGGTGCAGCAGCAACACAGTAACGGCATTAAGTGTCTGCTGGACTTCGTCGGGTTATTCCTTAGTCAAGAAAATCTCGCACCATGAGCATTGTCCGGTAACGAGGCAATTCTAGACCTGAGAGGGCACGTGAAAAATACACAATTCTCGTTACTAGTTATGAGAAAATAACTTATGATAGACGGCCAATACACACGTGTAGCGATGTGGGCTGGTATCTGGGACAACGGAATCATCGGTCTGCATTTCTTTGATAAAAATATTAAGATGCGGTTCATTTGAGTATGCTGTAACCATTCCTCCTGCCATTATCAGAAGACATACCCTTAACACTTTGTAGGAAGTTTCCGTTCCAGAAGAATTTTATCACTTTATCACTGTTGTGCGCCAATTTCTGAGGCGGATATACCCAAAGAGTTTTTACAGTGTGTAGATGTCCAGTTGAGAGCCCAGGGTAGATTTCTGGACCATACACCCCTCGATATATTCTTTGGGAACACTTGCAATTCGATTATTGTGTCAGGAGACACAATTCTATGATCTCAATGGCAGGGAAACATTATGTCAAAATATGTTAATATCAATGCTGAAATATTGCAGAGATCAACTCTTTGATTGCTCCTTTCCAGGACGTACATGCAAGGTGGACATTCATCTGAACATTTTTTGCAAGCAATTAGAGTACATTATTTAATGTAGGACTGCTGTACAACAATCAGCATTAAACATAAATACAATATATTATGTTTACGCGGCACGTGCTTTCCTTGAAGCATAATAATAAAGCGAAAACACGTAGATCAAAGCAGCCTCCATAAATTCAGTATTTAAGAATGTAAGTTATTTGATAAACAAATATGTTGCAAGTAGGACAAAGTCCGTTGGAATTTCAAAGGTGAATTATTAAAAACGTTAATATACATTCTCAAAAAATTGGACTTCGTTTATTCCCGTTATACGATTATTTACAAGAACGAATTAAAAATTCTACCTTGAAATAGCTTAGGCTGTCGCCATGACAGCAAAGTTGCAACTGGTACGTGAAGAGAGAAAAGGAGATAAGGGGCGTTGCGAAACATGTCTTTGTGGCGCTGCTCAATATTTTTTTTTGGGCTTGGCACTACAGCCACAGTGGGCCTAGGCCTACCTCCATGAACTTCTCCATTCACTTCGGTTTTTCTAGATCTTACACATTCGGTAGGACTCCTTGGGCGGGTGATCAGCTCGTCGCAAGGCCTCTACCTATACACAAACACAGAAAAGCGCAAACACACAAACTAAACATCCATGCCCTGAGTGGGATTCGAACCCACGATCCCGATTTCCAAGCGAGCGAAGACAGTACATGCCTTAGACCGCTCGGCTACCGTGACCGGCGCTGCTCAATATAGTAAACTAAATTCAAAGTTACGTGAAATTTAATGGTCTGTAGATTTTATTTACAAGGCACACGTGCGAACACTCCAAGATATTACGAACTTATGGCGGATTCAGAAGAGAAAACAGAAGGGAAGAGAACTTCTTCTACATTTTATTCTTCTTCCTTGGCACTACAGCCCCAGTGGGCCTAGGCCTACCTCCATGAACTTCTCCGTTCACTCTAGATCTTACACATACGGTAGGACTCCTTGGGCGGGTGATCAGCTCGTCGCAAGGCCTCTACAAAGATTTCGTTACATTTACGAAATCAAGTGATATCGTTTTCAGCAGAGCACGGGGCTCGTCCCGCTGCAGATGACATGTACAGCCTCTAGATAAGAAGGAAGCTGCAAATTTATTGAATAAACAGTCACGAACAGCCCATAACGAAAATTCTTCAGTTTAGAAGCAGATGGTTGCTAACAACTCCTTATACTGAAAAATACCAGCATACTATTAATGGGCCTTCGGTGCAATGGGCTTTTTCAAACACGAAAAGAACATCAGGCTTCAATAAGGGAAGGAAATTTAAGTATCGGAGGGACTATTAACTTCATAAGAGGGACTCAGTTTATTTGGATTAATTGCTTGGTGTAATTAACTTGACTGCAGGTCGCAAGTAAGTCGGAGACACTCCTGCTTTGTATTCAAAATGTTTCCGGTTGGATGTCGATCTGGTGACCTGTCCTGACAGGATTGTCTTAGTTTTACTAAAGTCATCCAAGTGAATACTCATATAACAGCTGCGATTAGTATTAATCCACACTAAAGCAGTAGATTAACGCAGCCATAAGAAGAAAACCTTCATCTGGATACAGTACATTCTGTCTCCTGAACATGTATCCAGTCAGTAAAATTTCTACGACGTCAGTGCTATAATTTACACAAAAACTACTTACAGTGACCAATTATCACATATTCCCAAAGAAATATATCACACCGACGAAAAACGACAACAAGGCAGTCCATCACTAAACACACACCCAACTGGCCCAGCTACACATATTTCACTAATTTCATTCAATCTAATCCAGCTTCAATTTTCAATTTTATTTCTTTTAATTTTTCATATACCTTTAGTTATGTATCTTACACGACATATACCCAAATTTGAACGAAAATATCTACATTTTATTATCTTTGCTAATATGGATGGGGCACGAATCTTCCTGGGAGGTAAAGGGCGGTCGGCGAGTAAGGCTGACTACCTTACCGCCATCCGTGAATCGTTTGTCTAGAGAAAATGTGGGAGCCTCGACGTCTCGCAACCCTATGGGCCTCCATGGTCTGTTACAGGGATAGCTTTACCTATACGTTTTACTACTATGGATAGATTTCAGTAAAAATAATTATTTTTACTGAAATCTGCAATCTGAAATCTGAAATCTGAAATATGCATTTACTGCATAAATATAAAACCAGTGTTATTGATTATAATCAATAACACTGGTTTTATATTTATGCAACACCTGAAGATAATCGTGTAGATGGAAGAATATAGGTAAAGTAAAAAGAAAGATAAAGCTATTCTTGTAACGGGCCGTCGAGGCTCCCACATTTTCTAGAAAATCGGCTCACAGATGGCGGTAAGGTTGTCAGACTTACGCGCCGGCTGTCATTTACCCTCCAGGAAGATTCCTGCTACTCTTTTCGGTTAGAGGCTGAGTCGACCCCATGACTACAGTGAGGCTGCAAGAATTAGGTCAGTTAAAAAATCGAAATACCTCAACGGGACTAGAATCAAAGACTTCCAGGTTTTGAAGCTAGTGTCTCAACCAACTACGCTGCCGCTACCTATGTATATTTATTACTAAAAATGAATCTTGAAAGAACTTGTTGAGCTAAACTCAAATAAAACCTAATTCCCGAGTTACGAGGATGCTTCAAAGACTGCATGCAGACTCCAAGCACCGTTACTTAATTTTCAGCTCTTTGATAAATACTTCAGAATGATATTGCATATAAATATATATATATACCAGTTCTGCAGTCTTCATGAATTCCTATTAAATCATCAAAAGGAAAGAGCCAAAGATACAGTAATACTTCTCTTCGTGATAAATTTCTGTTCACATTTTCTGGCAATTAAATATTCTTTGTAGAGGCAAAAACGCTCTTTTGATAAATAACTGCTTAGCTCATGGCTTTAGAGTCGTAGAAATTAAAATTTCTTCTATGTGTAATATAGATCTCTGAAAAATACATACATTCCAGCTTTGTATATAGTTATGCAGTCTATCCACGAACTTTATAGGCAACAAAGATTGGATTCTTTCAAATTATGGCTCCCTACACACGATACACTCAACTTTAATTGGATCTTGGACTTGGAGAGCTTGTTACCTGCTTCATTCTGGTTTCTTGCTTGGCTCATTCGTCGGCCCTGAAGATGGATACAACATGTTCCTCCGAAATATGTTTTTTCAACCGACTACACTATCTTAGATGCCAGACGACATAACTCTTCATAACGACTGCTGTGAGAACCTAAAAACCTACAGGTAATGACAGACCTTAGCCAAGATCTGTGACAAGAGCCTACTGAAACTTATGTGTTTACATTCTGAACACTCTGTTCTTGAACCATTGAGCTTGAAGCAGACACTATAGGGTACTGTAGAGATACTGGGCCGAGAATGATAACAAGGACATCATTAGCTCAAGCAGCACAGTTACAGTTCAAAGCACTGAATTCAGCAAGCGACAAGTTACTACCAACAGCGAAACGAACTCAGAGGAGTTGTGTTCGCTTCTCGAAACTGATAATTAATACGTAACGCCATTAGTGCTATGAAAAGAACCTTGAACGACAAAGGACAAATTCAGACACAGAATTAAGAATAAATCCTTTATTCACAAGTTAAATTTAAAGTAATTTGAATAACACTCACTCATTCATGAGATGAGCCCTTCTTTTGAAACCGCCCATTGTGCAGCTACTCAAGAGCTTCCAAGCATTTTATGGAACCCGAAGGTTCATTACCGTGTTCACAAGAGCCTTCCACCGGTCCCTATCCTGAGCCAGATAAATCCAATCCATACTATCGCATCCTATATTTCTAAGATCCATTTTAATATTATTCATCCACCTACGCCTTGGTCTTCTCAGTGGCCTCTTTCAATCTGACTTTCCAACCAATATCCTATATGCATTCTTCTTTTTTAACTTTTTTTTGTTACATGCCCTGCCCACCTCATCCTCCTTGACCTGATCATTCTAATTATACTTGGAGAGAGTACAAGTTATGAAGATCCTCATTATGCAGTTTTCTCCAACCTCCTGCCACTTCATCCCTCTTCGGTCCAAATATTCTCAACACCCTGTTCTCAAACACCCTCAGTCCATATTCCTCCTTTAATGCCAGAGACCAAGTTTCACACTCATACAGAACCACAGTCTAGCATATGCTACTTTTTATGTTTTTGGACAGCAGACGAGAAGACAAAATATTCTGGACTGAATGGTAGCAAGCATTATCGGAGTTTACTCTAATAAACAAAAATGACAGTCATGGGGAAATTAAGAGGAGATTAAACCCAAGAAATGCTAACTAATATTGAGTTCGGGATCTTTTATCTGTCTATGTTACCAAGAAGATCCTAAAGAACAGAAAGTATGAAAATTATAATTTCTTTATAGTACCGTCAAAATTTGCTTTTATCGAATGCTAATTTTATGGTAGTTAAGATGTGACTTACAGCGTAAGTTATGTGAAACGTGAGTAACTAGGCTCACTAAGGCAGTGTGAAATGTAAGAGCATTATAAATTGGCCACAATTTGATCTCGAATGAATAACTTTCGAACGAGAACATTAACAAATACCTTATCGTAGACGAATGTGGAAGTAGGTAATACCAGTCTTTCGGTGCAGTTGGTCACATTGGTTACAACAATAAATCAGACCAAGAAGAGACCCAGTCTCCAGAGCCCTGCAATTACGCCTAGCTGCTTCGTTGGTCAGACGCCAGGAATCAACCTCTCTTTTGACCTTCGTCGTCGAAGGAGGAGACGCTCCGTCGGGCCAAGACAATCGAGTTTCATCTAAGTTAACGAGGTTTCAGTTTCCGTAAGTGAAGTAAAAATTACATCTTCTTCTCTCCCTTCCAACATTCAGCCTCCTCTCAGCCCCGGCCCCCCACCGCCTCGTTTCCACAACCTTAACTTCAGTTTCTTCGATATTAGAGGCTAGTCTGCTGCAGTTACGATAGAGCAGTCTACAGTCAGTGACACGTAATGGTGATTTGGGATCGTAATGAACACAACAATTCTCTAACGGTTCCGAATGCATGAAATATAAACATAAGAAATACGCACTACACAAATGTTGTCACAAGCTGTAGGGTAGTTAAGTTAGTTAGTTAGTTAGTTATTTAGAGAGGGTGTGTTTCCCCATGCACCGCGACCAGTTTGATCTATTGTGCTTCCCTCTATGATATTCTACCAGTCTCTTTACCCTACCGATAAATGATGCGTACCATCAGTCCCGCCGAACAAGCGAGTTCGGCCACTTGCTTAGCGGTGTCTATAATGCTTCCCCCATCTATCGGAAGCCTTAGAGGCTATTATTGGGAGGGAAACGTCCTGGAATTTGGCTCAGTGAACCCCTTTGGGGATATGAGGTTCTTTTACGTGCCGTAAAGTTACGACACGGGACATACAGCTTAAAGTCCCTCCCGGAGGACTTGTTCCCTGAATTTTTCCGCCCTTAAAAATTCGATGACCTCCGCCGGGTATTTGAACCCGCGTACCACGAGTCATGAGGTGGGAACGTTACCTCTAGACTACGGAGGCCGCTTAAGCTGTAGGTTAAGTTCGGGTGTATGGGATCAGCGGACGGATCTAAGTAAATCTCCACACCAGCGCTACTGGTGGTGCTGTGTTCGCTGCTATGAACCGATAGGTTTCTCTGGACCTTAGAGAAGGTGATGAAGGGAACATAATGCCTAGACAGAGGAACTTGTTTCAGCGGTATATTTTGAAGCTGGTGTTAAGTTAAGTTAAAAACATGGAGCTTCAAATATTCTTAGATATTAACGTTATTGTTTAGGCAGACATTCTGTATGGAACTGCAGTTTCTTACTGTAGTTAAACTAACTCCATGGAGATGAGCCCATCTTGAGAAAACGCCAGTTGTGCAGCTACTCAAAACTTCCCTGCATTTTATTGAACCAAAAGGTTCTTTACCGTGTTCATAAAAGTAGCCCAATAGTCCATATCCTGAGCCAGATCAATCCAGTCCATACCACCCTATTCTATTTCTCTAAGTTTCATTCTAATATTATTTACCCACCTTCCTTTTGTTATTCCTAGTGGTCTCTCTCCTTCTGGATTTCCCACCAATATCCTATACGCATTCCTCTTCGCACCATTCACCCTACATGTCCTGCCCATCTCATCCTCCTTGACTTGATGATTCTAATTATATTTGAAGAAGAGTACAAGTTATGAAGCTCCTCATTATGCAGTTTTCTCCAACCTCCTGTCACTTTAGCTCTCTTCGGTCCAAATATTCTCCTCAACACCATATTCTCAAACGCCTTCAGTCTATGTTCCTCCCGCAATGTCAGAGACCAAGTTTCACAACCATACAAAACCACAGGCAAAATTATAGTTTTGTGTATTCTGTTTTTTATGTTTTTCGACAGCAGACAAGAAGACAAATGTTCTGGACTGAATGGTAGCAAGTATTACCCGAGTTCAGTCGCCTCTTAATTTCCTCGTGAACCAGGTTTCGATCTGTTATCGTTGTCCCCAAATATCTTAACGGTGCCCCATTTTCAAAACATCTGTAGCAGCATCTACTTTGTAAATTATACACTTGTAGAAAAAGAAATCTCGTTAGGTACAAAGTTTAGAAGAGACACGCGTCTTTACTATGGATCCCTAGTGTGCAAAGTTTGGAAACAAAATATTGCAGTCTTATTACATCTGTTTGTAAACCGAGCGCGTATTCGCGGCGGTTCTCATCGTTGCTAATTAGTAACGAGGAAACCATTTTACTTGGGCTTCCCAGCGTATGTCTTACCTGCTCAATAGGCTGGCAATTCCACTGAACAAGTGCATATACTTACATACAGCCTTCTCTTCGGTATGAAGCGCACCAAATACAAGCTAAAGCAGAGAATATCCACAGAGCTAAGTACAGGCCGGCTCAGAACAATGTAATCATTTCTATGGTAATGATTTAACCAATATGACTCACAACGAAGGTACGAAACATTTATCTGAAGTCATAAATCATAAACAATGGATGATAAAATAAGAACATTTATGGAAATAACAGTGTCTTCGTGTTTCGCGGTGATATTTTGACGGTGTTTTCACATATGAATAGTAACCGCCTGTAATATAACACAGTGTAGTCCGTTGAAAGTCAACCGACATTTCGGAGAAACATATCCCATTCATATTCAGGGTCGAAGAATAAGTCAAACATGTTTCTCCGAAACATCGGTTGTCTTTCAACGGAATATACGGTGTTATATACCAGAAAACAGAACTCTTCATTAAACCGTTGTGAGAACCTCAAAACTTAATTATGTACAGTTTACGAATCAGCTGGCATTTCAGAAAATATTACCAACGTAAATGGATTTAAAGTAAATCACGTTTTTAATAAGAACAGCTGGTAAATTACAGATTTTTGGACAATATTCCAGTTATGCCTGAAGAGAAAAATCATGAAAAGTTTCAGTAAATTTTAATTCCCAGGGCATCAATCCCGGAACATTTTAATAAGAACCAAATTAATCAGTAATTTCTCAGATAATTTCAGACAGAGTAGGTCTCCTGCGAGAGCTTTAGATGGGACTGTACTGACGTAGGTTAGAGACAGTTATCCACTAGGCTGTGAGAGAGGGTATAAAGTAAATGCATTATCGTGAAAGAACTGTGCCTTTAACGTCTAAAATTCCGAGAACATGACAAAGCATATAAATTAAAAACTAATGGTAACTACACGCACCATTGAGCCGAGAGAGCGAAGTCGGTATAGCGACCGGCTACCTGCTGGGCGATCAAGGGGTTCGGAGTTCGAGTCCCAGAAGGGTCAAGAATTTTCTCTTCTCCACCATGTCCAGACCGGCACTGGGGTCCACCCAACCTTCTATACAATGGGTAACGGGGGTTCTTTTATAGAGCGTAAAGCAGCCGGGACGTGAAGCTAACCACTCACCTCCAGCTAGTGCTGAGGTCGAGAAGATGTGGATCTATATATCAACTCCCCCATACGCCCTCATGGAGCAGCGTGCATATGAACAACGTTACATTTACACTTAAACCTGTTTTATGGGGCAGTAGCTAAGAATTCCATCTGGACAATATATCGGTTGGTTTCGTTGGGATTCTCATAATTGTTGGAAATGTGTGTTTTCGTGGAGGTAGGAACCAAGTTGTTAAATGATGACATCGGCGTCTTCTTCGAAAAAATACGCAGTAGCTAAAGTTCTCTCATGAGAGGAGTCCTAATTTAGACTACAATTTGCAAAAATAATTCTAGTATAAATTTGTATATAAACTATGGTTAAGTGAATATTAATTCTGCATTTGCACCCATATAAAACAGCAGATAGTTTCTTCATGTTAGTACAGTGAAACCTCGCTAATTGGGATACCTGTTTTGTTGTGAGCATTGTGATCTTAATGATCGTGATTCGGCGATCAGCGATCACAAACTGCCACGTGAAGAGCTAGAAGAGATGACGACAGATACATGTAACCTTCATGTCAAACATCATGGACATTTTAAAGGAGATTTAAAGTACGATAAATACATCCTAGGTCTAGAAAATAGGCCGCGAGAGAATAGATACACGAGAGTTAACCTAAAACTTTCTATGTTTAGGTGGACAATGTGTGTTAGTGTATCAGTAGGCCTACTTTTACTTTAATTGTAGCATATTAATAATGTATAATTGTGTCCGTTAAAATGAGTGCTTGAAAGAATATAAGATTCTAGCCCTCCAAGAAAAAATGGAAGTTTCATGAAAACATGATCATTCAGAGCTTAAATAATCAATATGGTCTAACTCTAACTCACAATACAACAGATATAACCTAATGCTGAGGGAAGAAGGTAAAATATAGTAAAATTACAGTACAAAGTGAAAATAAATAAAAAAACCTCATTTTTAAACATGGTCTCAATAATAATGATAATAAGTATGTAGACTACATGGAATTTTTTGAAGGCTGATATAAAAACTTACAGTTTTATATTTTATGACAAGTAAATTTATTTTATATTTAATCTAAGTTTCAACATAAAGTTGTATTGCCTACAAAGATACGTGAAGTATATTTCATAACTTCCTTGAACACGTTGTCAAGTGGAAGGTGGTACGCGTGGCAAATGATTGTGGGTTCTAGTTCGGATGATTGGATTCATTGGCACGTCGTTACAAGTTCTCCTCATTACAGTCAATACAGCGCTATCGCTGTTTTACACAATTTACAGTTCACCGTTGCACACGAACTAGGATTTTGTTTCCACTAGTCGTCTTCTAGCAACGGATCTCAATACAGAAACTATCACTTCAAATCATAATGAAGTCTTCTTGTCTTCAGTCACTCTGTACTCCCCTTTCCTAATCTGTACTCAACTAATCTTCACAATTCTCGCTCCATTCTCGTCCTTGTGCTCTCAGCTGCTGTACTTTCCTGGACTCCCCACCCCTAGTTCCAATTCGCTCTTCCGGCTTACGACTGACTGTCACTATCACTGTGAACTTACGGTTCACAGCTCTCGTTATACAGTCTCTCTATTGTTGAAGTTTGTTTACCGAGGCGTTGCATAACAACGGTCACGGCGCGGACTCCACTGAAAACCAGTCACCTCCGTTGTCAGCAGTATTGCCTCACCTAGCAACTAGTTGTAGCGTAGCCCACAGTGAACACAGTTTCCATTGTTGCGTATTCACTGGAACGTGTTTATAGAGCCGTTGCCTAGAAATGCATTGGGCGTCCACGCTATAATATTTTCAGTAGCACTTATATAATTCGGACTTAAACTAATTTTGAAAAGAGTTCGCTCCCAATCAGTCCGAATTAGTGAGTCTTCTATTTATTTATACATGCCTCTACAGCCCTTTGTTGGGCCTTGGTCGGTATTTCAGTTTCTTGATCCTATACACAGTCGGTAGGACTCCTTGGACGGGGGATCAGCCCGTCACAAAACCGCTACCTACACACATAACAACACAAATATAGAATAAACGCACACAGACACCCATGTTTTGAGTGGGATTCGAACCCGCCATCCTAGAACTCAAACGAGAGAAGGCATTTCATACATTAGACTACTCCAAGAAGACCTACCGTCTGGGTAAAAAGATTAAGAAACTGAAGAAGAGACCAGGGCCCAGCAAAGAGCTGTAGAAATATTGACGAATGAATGAATGAATACGAATAACATGTACACCTCTTATTTTAAACCATTTTAGGTGCGGTATGATGAACATTTTACTAAGGAGTAAGAAAAATATTTCCTATAACAGGAAGAGCGTTAAGCCGATCTGCAATAATGGCGGCAGTCGGATAATATTAATCTGTTGAGACTAATTTTGCAACAATCTAACCCGGGATAGCTCAGGTTTCATAGGGACTATGATACGGGCAGGACAAAAGAGGAATGAGTGTTCGGTTCCCACCAGGTGCAAGCTACTTTTCTCCACAGCGTCCAGACCAGTCCAGCCAGTCTCCATTCAATCTATCCCGGAATCAATAATGCTTGGAGCTATACCTCCACTCCCCAACACGTCTTCATGACGTGGTACTTAAACAAGAAAAAAAAAATGGGTTTGGGTCTGCAATGTAACATCAGGGTCAATATGATATGCGATACTCGTATAGCAAAGACCATAAACGAATAACGGACCTACACATTCGAATATCGTTGGAAAACATCCATTTGTTACCATATTTTTGCACGGGACTGTCGTGTGTGGGCTTGAGAGGCACGGCGGAGCGAGGCTGGCGGGTTGATGCGTAACCAGGGGCAACGCGAGCACAGAATAGAGAGAGCGAGAGAGAGAGAGAGAGCGTAAAGCTAAAATACAACCCACGTGGAGGGTCTGTTCCATCAGTGGCGAATCTAACGTCAGTGTCTCTGTTAATGGTGTGGGCTTTAAAACCACAGCCATCAATTTGCTGATGTCCTAAGTGGGAATAGATGGCCATTATTCGCAGGAAGCTTTCCCTCGCTACACAAGGATTCGCTTTGGTTTTTTCCGACTTGTTATTCAATATCCATACAATTTCGGCCGACTGGCATAAAGCATTTCAGATGCAACTGAAGGAAATCAGTGAAGATATAGTTGCACGAATCCAGTAGGCAGAAATAAATGCATCTGGCTTCGATGAATAATAGCTCGTGCAAACAAACCGTCGAAAACAATCAATTTTAAGAGATTTGATGCCATTTTGTAATTATAGAGCTATCTAAAGCTGGACAGTTTTATATGGGAGACAAAATTCAATTCTTTTTACATACAAACTGTCAAATAAAGTTTTATAGCTTGCATATAATTCAAATAACAATATATTGTGGCATGTAGATCCGTTGCTAGGCAACGATAAGGAAATAAGCAACTATAAAACAGCTGTTACTATGTAACTGCTCCGCAAAACAAGCATGTTTCCATGGAAATAAGAGAATGCAGCAATAATGGAAGATACGTTTTCTGCGAGGTCCGTGCCAATTTGTTATGTGCACGGTCAGTTAGCTCTGGTAACTCCCTCGATGTTTGTGGTGCGATGGTGACCACCTACATAAGGAATGCCCTGAAAAGACGAATAAGGGAATCTACACCGAGTTGTTGCAATTGCACTTTAGTAGAAGGAGAGAAACCTCAATCAGCATCACACCGGGGCTGCAGCCATGTGAAAGGAGAGTTGCAAGGGAGAAGAGCACAACGAGCTCCCGAAGGATCGTCTGGGAGGATACTTTTCTCTAAGTTCACCTCATCAGAACAATCCTACGCAGTTACATTGCGTCAAAATACTCAACAACAGCAACCACAAACACAACAGACATATGGAAAATCTCGCTGAACTTCGTGCAGCAGCACATGCCACAAGAGGAAACTCAGAAAACATGTCTGTCAGTAGAGGCTCCCAGTTCGTCTAACGATGACACTGTAGTGCGGCAGATCATGACAGAGCTCAATGAAGCTATATCAGAAAAAGACAAAATAAAGATCATTATACAAATGGTACCTAACTTAATGAAACAAAATGGCTGCTAGAATTCACAGGCCCTTGAAGTCATAGCAAATGCCATTTAGACGAGCCACTGAGAGCTTAGGAAACAGCTGCAAAATTTACATATAGATGTCTCTGTGCTCTCAGAGACAAATCTCGAACCCCATGAGTGATTCTTCTTTCCAAATTATCATTTTTATTGGACTGATCGCTTCCCGGGAAGAAGAGGCATTCCCTATAACCATGTAGATCTACGTTATGTGCGTTACGTACACTTAACAAACGTGAAGCCTATTCATAAGAGACTCAAGTGGGATTTGTGGTGGACAAAGTGGCCCTGGGGCAGGTTTTCGCCGAGTACTTCGGTTTCCTCTGCCAATCTTCATTCCACCAATTGCTCCACAATCACCCTCACCTATCATCTGGGGCTGGTACAATAGGCCAGAAGTTGCCGCAGTGCAAGGGACTTAGTCCCACCCCACTAGCAATAAAAAATAAATAAGGGCTATTGATGCTAGGGTTCGACTGAAATAAATCTTCGGTCGTGAGCCTCAAGGGGCTTGGCGGCAAGACGAACTGATTGGCGGTAAACCGATAGCCGCTACAAAGCAACGACTAGTGACGAAGTAACTTTTGATGCTAGTATGCATGTAGCAGCGAACTACGTATAAAGCAGAGTGACGCTATGTATCAAAGAGTCCAATAAACAACTGAAACCACATCCACAGTCGCGTTAGCATGTGACGGTATTTTTTTCAGAATATGATTTTCTGAATTTTGATACCATGTAATGTGGGTGGATGGGGAAGTTTAGGAGGAACATATCTTCTCCATCTTCAGAGCCGAATTCCTTAAACGTTGGCATCAAGCTAAAACACTATATGATTCCGAAGTCCAGCGGACCACAGTCTGAACTCGTATCTTTAAAAATCTGAAAACCTAAAATGAAGTTGATATTGGAAGTTTGATTTCTGATGATTACACATGTTTTATATTATATAAACCGTAGATCACGATGAGACTGTTACGGAAACTGTCATAAAAAGGTGAAATTTATCATTGTAATTTCTTGCCTCAGTTTATAATTTAAAATACATGATATACGTGTCGAGATATACTGTTTTACTTAAAAGAGGGAAAATTATGTGTATGTATGTATATATGTATGTATGTATGTATGTATGTGAGTACTTATAAAATTTCTCGTCTAAAACTTCTGAAGCGACTGAACATTTTCCTGACATGTATGAACCTAATGTTATTTGCGTGTCAGCAAATTAGTCATTTTCATAACTCCTTGTCAACAATACTAAACTGACACTCGTACAAATTTGTGAGGTACGTTTCAAACAAAGGGTAAGGTAAATCTGTCCCGAGATTAATTAAGCATTGCCCCACAAAGTTGTACCAAGCATTTAATTACCATATCATTATGTGCAGTGACCCGAAATTCTATATGTACCGGATCTTTGAGTAAAAGTAAAAGGAAAAAGGTAAGGTTGTCTCTCTCCCCACCACAATGGCGGGGCGGTCTAAGGTAACGCACTGCTGCTGCTGCTGATGATAATAATAATAATTTAAATCCTTTGGGGATAGGCGGTAGCGTGGTTGGTTGAGACACTATGCTACAAGCCGGAAGGTCGTGGGTTCGATTCACGTTGAGGTTTTGGATTTTTTTCATTTGACGCAAGCCTTCCAGCCGTACTATGGCCCTTGGATCGACCAAGCCTCTAACAGAAATGAATATCAGGAATCTTCCTGGAGGTAAAATTAGTCGGTGAGTAAGATTGACAACCTCACCGCCATCTGTAAGCCGATTGTCTAGCACTCGTAAATGTGGGAGCCTCGTCGTCTAGCAACCTTATGTGCCTCCATGGAATGTTACAGGGATAGCTTTACTTTTTAATTTTAATTTCTCATTTATTTATATTCTAATACAACAGCCCAAATATCAATTCTATAAATTCAACGCGAACAAGGAGACTATTAGTATAAATGTATACACAAAAAAAGGAAACAAGGAATTTTATATAATTCAGACAATAACATTCAATTTATGGGACCACACCAACCATGACGCAGCTGGAAGATATAAATAAGGCTTGGATACAGGTACTATTTAATAATTATGCATGATACCTCCATCTTCAGAGCAGAAATCCCTGAAGATAGAGGTAGTCGGTCTATCCGCCGTGCATTCTGGTGGCTAGATACCAACCACATTTCAGAAGACCGTAATGTAACAAACCGTATTTGTGAACGAAAAATTCTATGTGTTAATATTAAAAAAGTAAAGGTACCCTTATAACAGGCCGTGGAGGCCAATAGGGTTGTGAGATGTTGAGGTTCCCAAATTGTCTAGACAATCAGCTCATAGATGGCGGCAAGGTTGTCTCTATTTTTAAGGACTACTCTTCTGCATTTTGTCTCTCGCTCTGTAGTGCTGTAATTATTTGCCTCGTTTGTGCAAAACCGCCACTGCTGAACGTGTAGGCGCGGTTTGTGCGATACATCAGAAGCCCCTTCAGAAATAGCAGTGATTCCAGCACATGCTATGGAATTCTGGGAAGACTCGACTTCAGCCCTGCAATTGAAATGTAAAGATCCCTTAACAAGCCGCATACTCGCCCTAATCGGCAATTCAGAATATTCTTAGTAATTCCAGAGCTAATTTTGGCTCCGTTTTCTGGGCTTCGGCTCTAAAAATGACAATGAATATTATGCGAATTGTCTGCTCTTGTACGTACAAATTATATGTATACAACACGTGGATTTAGACATCCTGTAGTATCTTAGATATGGTGCCACATAAAGAGAAATACCACAAGCTAAAGAATTACTTGTACGTTTTTATTTTATTCTTTGCTTTAATACATTTGTAGTCCTTACTTACTTACTTACTTACTTACTTAATCATGGAGCCGAGCCCTTCTGGAGGAACCCCCAATTCTGCATCTACTCAAGAAAACACCAACATTTTATGGAACCCGGAAGTTCATTACCGTCTTCACAAGAGCCCTCCACTGGTCTCTATCCTGAGTCAGATCAATCCAATTCATACCACCCCATCCTATCTCTCTAAAATCCATTTTAATATTGTCCACCCACCTACGATTTGGTTTTCCCAGTGGTCTCTTTCCTAGACCTTAAATTTTAAAGATCATTTTATTCTTGATAAGGTATTTGTTACTATTTTCATGTTTTCCACGATAAACTGTATACTTCTGGACCAAAGTGTGCTTTTTTAAAATGTCTGAGATAGAAATATTAGTTATTTGAATTTAGAAAATAAAATTAGAAAGCCGCTTAGTTTCGTCATTTCCGTCGTCCTCATGAAACAGGGTTCAGAGCTCTAATCAGTTTCGGTCAAACTCGATATGATGGAACAATACTAAGTTCTGTATAACTGCAGTAAAGAACCTAAATGCATTTTATTAGTATCACACGAGACAATGGTAAACACTAAACGTGTCACACATATTATACGACTATTAATAAATAGGACCATAGGTTATATTCATTTTGATTTATTTATGTTTTCCAAGATCTTTCGCTTAGTTGGGGTGGGTCCACTCGGCACGGCGGCCACTGATTGGCCCATTGTACCCGCCCCGGGTGATTATGATGAGGGAGAATTTGGCGGAATGAAGATTGGCAGGGGAAACCAAAGTACTCGGAGAAAACCCACCCAAGCGCCACTTTTTCCACCACAAAAACCACTTAACCCGGCCCGGGATCGAACCTGGGCCGCCGCGGTGGGAAGCCAGCGACTAACCGCTTGAGCTATGGCGCGGCCTTTCCAACACCTTAAATGAAACCTTTGATTCGCATGTTTTTAATCTTTTGTTAAATTCCGAGAAGGTATTGACATGACATAGTATATGTATGATAACTTCCGCCTGGGCCTATAGGTTAAATATTGCCACGTGTTGGGCACATGTCACGCGACAAATAACTTCACGCCGTCTTGGATATAGCGAATTTATTGAACATTCGCTCTCACACTCACACAATTCACAATTAAAATCACTGCCATCGCCAGTATCACAATTACATTCACTGCTCTCGGCGACTTCACGATCCACACTGTGTCACCCCTTATCACACACACTCTCTCTCTCTAGTAACTCACTGCTGAATAGTTTTCGCTGCTCCTTATTTAGGCTTGGCGCGGACAACACAGAAAACAGTTACGTGATAGGTACCACTGTTGCGTAACGTCGTGCTTACCGATTGCCTAGCAACAGACGTTGCTGGGCAAAGCTGCCGACAGTTGCTTATTGCTGCATAGCAAACAGCGCGCTTCGGCTCGGCTCACTTCGGCTCTACTCGGCACGGCACCGAGAAACACCGCTTTCCTTACTGTTAAGTAACTTCGTTTCCACTATTGCGTAACTTGGCAACTGACTGTTTATCAAGGGTCTGTCTTCGTGGTAACTCGTTCCACCTCCCGTTGCCCAGCAACAGTTAGACATGTCACAATATATTTAGATTCATTTATTTTTCTGAGATACTTACATTGAATTTTTAAAACCTCTGTTCTTTAATATTTTAACAAATTCTAATAACGCATGGCACGTGGCAATTATATAGGAAGCCGGGATAAGGCAGTCGATACAGCGATTGGCTACGGTCTGGACGACTGAGGGGTCGGATGTCGAGTCACGAGAGGGTCAAGATTTTCCTCTTCTAGACTTCGTCCAGACTGGTTCTGGGGTCCACACAACTTCCTATCCAATGGACATTTTGGTCTCTTTTCCTGGAGTATAACGGCCGGGGCGTGAAGCTGACCATTTACCTACAACTAGTACCGAGGTCGAGAATACGTGAAACTACACACCTATAGACCAATAAGTCTTCATGACCTAGTGCTTAATTAGTCAAGCAGAGGTACAACTTTACCTTTTGCATGGTATTTATATTGTGATTTTTTTAGTGTGTGACTATAGACGAAGTTTGAATGGAGATTGGATTTATTGACCACTTTAACACGAATATTGAATACAATTAATTATAGCGACATCGCTAGTCTCCATATTTTACAAATAACTACTTCACGTGGTAAGACTTTCCAGTCTTCTGTGTCTTCACCAGTCGTTCCTTGATAACGGCTTCTAACAGTGGGGATTCTTCAACTTCCGCACCCACTTCCTTACTGTCAGGCAAATATCCCGAAACTCTCTCTACTAAACTAAACTCTAAACATGCCCATTCATAACCTTTCGGCTCAGACCAACAGAAAACACAGTACTTCTACTGTTGCTCCAAACGTTTCCGTGGGAACATGTTTGTCTACTAAGGCGTTACTCTGCAACAGCTGCGTATACTTGCTTATTAAGAACTTGTTCCCCAGCCACGGATTTTGTTTCGTTATTTGTTTCGAGGTCGTCATCCAGTGACGGGTCTACACTCCGGATATTCCTTTTCCCTTGGTACTACAGTCCCAGTGGGCCTAGGCCTACCTCCAAGAACTTCTCCGTACACTTCGGTTTCTCTAGATCTTACACATTCGCTAGGACTCCTTGGGCGGGTGATCAGCTCGTCGCAAGGCCTCTACCTGTACACAAACACAGAAAAACGCACACAAACATCCATGCCCTGAGTGGGATTCGAACCCACAATCCCGGCTTCCGAGCGAGCGAAGACAGTGCACGCCTTAGACCGCTCGGCTACCGTGACCGGCCCTGCAATATTATACCCTGTGCAAATTTAATTCGGTTTAATTTGTTTTTACGCCTTAGTTTACTGCGGACATAAACATGTCTGACCATATCTCAAATTAAGCTTACATGTATCCGCAAGATACATATATTATATCTTGAATAATGTTGCTATAGAATCAGTAATCTAATGAACCATTAAGTGTGTCATCAGAAATGTTATATGAACTCCTATAGGTCTGACATGTACCCATTTTCCGCTGTTTCCATTGCATTAATATATCAGCAAGACTTTCAGACTTCATGTGCGAGGGAAAAGAGGTTTTCAGTACCAATCGAAGGGTTCATTTTCCTGTTTTTCTTTTATCTTATTCTATTATGAAATAAGTTATGGGCAAAGAGGAATGTAACAATAGTAGACAACAGAAATACTTTTTTTCAGAGTGATCGCTGGATACAGAATGGTGAATCATAAAAGCAATGACGACATAACAGAAGAACGGGAACAGCAGATATCAGTACAATAATAGAAACTATCAAAATAAATGACTCGATCATTTGTAAAGAATGCCTGTATCATAATAAGAATAGGCGCCGTCGATATCAGCTGAACAGGAAGTTCAGGAAAAAGTAGTGGGAGGAACAGTTTAATCTTCATAACCATAAGAGGCCTAAAGCGATTCTTTGGAGTTGTTACTGACGTCCGAGAAAAGAGACACGGCTTGTCGAAGACTAGAGGGGAGGGTGGGGTCTGGACACTGTAGCGATGCAAAGATCGGGCTAGACATAATTCGTACCACGTATGTTGAGAAATTAGAGTTAGAATTGTGGGTTGGAGAGCTGGTTTAAAAAACGGGAGATAGTCGAACTACTGTGTAAATTTTATTTTAAGAGATTAGTAGCATCAACATATGATTTACTCTAAAAATACACAGTAAACCTTGTAGAAGGATTAAACACACATGCTAAAAAGACGGGAATAGCTTTAACATAAGATACTTATGGGAGGAATAGAAAACTGAAGCCATACGCATAATTTTTTCCTTTTAGACGTATAGCAATTATACTGAGCAGGGTTTATGAGGGAGATGACGACTATTCAATAAACTCAGGCTCCACATAAGATGTACACATATAAAGCGGTTAGGCATATATCCGCACCTCGCCAGATGGAGTTAGTTCACGGGAACTCCGATGGAAGCGCTGCTTGATGGCTTCAATGCTAGAACTGCTTATGGGGGATACACGTGAAGAAGATATCTACAGAGAACATACTTGTACATAGGAATACCCGCAGCACTGACGTTCGCATCAATGGCTGTAGAGATTTGATCGCCATACTCTTTTCAGATACAAGACAAGACGACACGACACGACACGACCATTTATTCTTATGTTTATAGGCAACTGAGGCGAATAAGCCAGATACAGACAAATTTACATCTTAGATCCTACTGAAGTAACAACAAAACTGTTTGAAAACCACTGAAACCAAGAGCATCTCGCCGAATTAATACGACTGGTTTAGATAACGCTACAAATTACGTATTTTCTTAGACATATAAAGAATGAATCACATAAATTGAAGGTAAAAAATATAAAAAGGTAAAGCTATCTCTTTAACAGTCCGTGAAGGCCGATAGGGTTGTGAGACATCGAGGTTCCCATATTTTTTAGACAATCGGCTCACAGATGGTGGTGAGGTTGTCAGTCTTACTCGCCGGCCGCGCTTTAACCCCAGGAAGATTCCTGGTACTCATTTATGTTAGAGGCTAAGTCGACACCAGCGCCATAATGGGGCTGGAAGGATTAGGTCAATTTGAAAATATCCAGTGACTTCATCGGAACACGAATCCGCGACTTTCCGGCTTGTAGCATAGTGCCTCAACAATGAACTGAAGCGTATGAAAAAGTAAATAAAATGCTTTGTTATTTAGTTAACAAATTTTAAGGTCATCTAGAAAGCGTACGTTAATCTGGGTACAGCTATTTGTACATAACATTTCTAGCGGGTCTGTATCTCCCTACTCCCAATGTCAAGGAAGGAAATCCGACCACGGCAGCACAGCGCTGTAGCAAGTGTGCTCGTTTTGGGCTGACCCAGGGCTCTCATTTGGGGTTAACTGCAGCGGGTTTTAATCCCGTATGATGCAACAAAAATTACCAGGATATACTTTAGAACTTTAAAGAACTCCAAATATTACAGTAAAACCACGATTATCCAACGTAAACTTAACCGAAAGGCTGTCTGATAACGGAAAATGTGGGGTAATGTGAATAGCATCCAAACACGGAGCAAATATCTACACAACTTCGTGCACAAGTGTATTATGAAACAATAGCGTGTGAATATTATTTGGTTGGTAACTATAATACTGTCATGTGCTCAATATGTCTAGGGGCGAGGTTTGGGTTGGCAACTGGATTTATTCGACACTTACACTTGCAACTGCAAACAACTATGGCAGCCTCATTGAGTTGCACACTCCGAAGATCGTTGTAACTACAGCGCATATGAAGTTTATCAGTCTTCAATAGCTGTTGCTTGGTATCGGTTTCCAACTGCGGACGTTCCCCGAACTCTCCCTGGTCTCAGCTCAGGTTCTCACGTCTCAATACTGCAACTCTCAACTGACTCTAGCAAAGTCAAAGTTACATTGCGACTGACTGTCAGTCAGTCTGTAAGTCTTGGTGTCGAGCCCCATCTGGGGCTCATGATCAGATATTAATTATTACTGTTTGACAGTTATGGTCTTATTTTTGTGGGGCGCCCTCTCTGACGAGAGGACGGTTCTGTCTTTTGCATATGCTGCTGGCCCTTGCAAGCGCAGTCTTTCTCGGGTCCGAGTTCCTTGGGACTCGTGACCATAGTTCACTGACTCACATTTGAGACTTCCCTTTTCGTCGCCTCCTATGACTCGCAGGGTCACGGTGCCGCCACATGGGGAGTATTCTTGCTGTCTGTCACACGGGTCCGAAATGTTAGTCCATGATATATAGCCCCGGCACGGACCGCACAGAAAATATCTCCTCCGTTATTGCATGATCTCTATTTGCTGGGGAGATGAGTCAACAGAGCTGTTTCCTAGCAACGGCTGTTGTACTGTGGATTGATTACACAACTGTTACTTTGGCAATGGATCTACATGTCACAATATCAAAAAGGAATGCAAAACTAAAGTTTTTTTTTTTTTAAATATCAGGCAGGATAAAATCTTAAAATTTGTTCTTTAAAGAAGGGCTCGCGTCAAGCCGTACAACAGAAGCTGGGGCAACCGGGTTGGCCGATAAATGTTTCGTATTCCCCTCGACAATGGTACACAGAGCAACAGCGCTTTAACAAGTAATGTACACTCTCCATGTCCTGTTATTTGAAAGACGTGAAATAAAACAAGAGACTGGGGGCTCCGAAAGTGTCAGTTTCATCACGAAAGTGAAGAGAGACTGTCCCTTCATGTAGTATGATTTTGGGTATTGTGTTTTCCCGTTCCCGATGAGATCATTGGATTTTTAAGTTGACCTAATCCTTCCAGCCGCACTATGGCCCTGGGGTCGACTCAGCCTCTAACAGAAATGAGTACCAGGAATATTGTTGGGGGTAAAGGACGGCCGGCGCGTAAGACTGAAAACCTTACCGCCATCTATGAGCCGATTGTCTAGTAAATATGGGAACCTCAACATCTCACAACCCTATGGGCCTCCACGGCCTGTTACAGGGATACATTTAGTATTTTTTTTTCCATCCGCACTATGGCCCTGCAGTCGACTCAGCCTATAACAGAAATGAGTACCAGGAATCTTCCTGGTGGTAAAGGTCGGCCGGCGCGTAATCCTGACATCCTCACCGCCATCTGTGAGCCAGTTTTCTAGAAAATGTAGGCGTATCGACGTCACGCAATCCTATGGGGCTCCATGGCCTGTTACAAGAATAAATTTATGGTTTTTATGTATTTTCCGACCTGACTCATCCCAGCTCTTGATTCCACTTTTATAGCAGCTTCATCTGATACAAGGTCTACGAATAAACCACACCCAATCGGTCGCTAAGAAGTCAGTGGGTAAAAACTGAAGTTAAGATCTACAATGAAAGAACGTGTGAAATTACAGCTATCTTCTGTACAGTCCTAGCTACGATTCTTGTCCAGTGCAAAAAAAAATATTTTGGTGTTCATTTAAACGTCTATATAGACGTGTTGGGGGGGGCTGCATAATTCCCATTCCGCCTTTTGACCATTCACAGCCGTTACACTGCGCTGTCAGTGACTTCTGCTGTTGTATAAGCGGCGTATAGTTTTCCGGCTGTAGTGACAAAATGTTAGCTAAACAACAGGAGCTGGTTACTACATAGTAAACATGCTTACATAATTTTCGCTGAAACAGTGTATCCACCATTTCGCTTATATTTGTATCTTATTAAGCCAAAACAAACATTTACTTAGTTCTGGTCTTGTGTAATTACACGGATCTGTTTCCTCAGAACAGAATTTTGAGGTACAATGCTCTTAAATTAAGTATAAAATTGACACTAACTCTTACAATTTTATTTTATAATATATCTTACATATTTTGTAGTTATATTTTCCCACAGTCTCTGATTAAGTTTATGTCTCAATAAATATACTTCTCAGTTAAGCCTAAATCTCTTTTCAAACAAATACTCAAATGTAAGATTTGAAGTTTTCACGGCGGTGACTATGAAGAAAGCAGTCCTCTGGGATATGGCACCGTGTAGATGTGTTGTTAACCGACGTTTCGGAGGAACGTATCGCCTCCATCTTCAGGGTAGAAGGAACAATAAGAAATTCGCAAGCGAAGATACCGGTACTGTACCGGTTCTTCGCTTGCGAATTTCTTATTGTGCCTTCTACCCTGAAGATGGAGGCGATACGTTCCTCCGAAACGTCGGTTAACAACACATCTACACGGTGCCACATCTCAGAAAACTGCTTTGTAAATACTCAAATGTTTTTAGAGATATTAAATTTATTATTTCTACGGATTGCTAACTCCGCGGTGGAAGCAGAGTGAAGCTGAGAGTTAGGGAAATTGAGATGAGGAAAGCAGTAGAAGCAGTTTCACGTGTGCAGTGCAAGAAATGGCAGACGGAAGGTGAGCTGAGTTCCATACGCATTGTAGACTGCTGGAAGAAATCATAACGAAAGTTGCAAGGAGTCAGAATTACTCCAAGTGAATTCCATTAGACTCCGAATTTGTCCTTGTTACAGATAATCATTTACAGGAAAAAAAAAAGCTAATGTCGGAAGAAATAGTTATCAATGAAGATAATAAACCGAATAAAATAATATAAGTAGTACTGTTAATAAAATAGTTTAAATTATAAGTAATGAATTGTACTTATTGAAATAACGTGTTCCAGTATGTTAAGAAAAAGTAAAGCTATCCATGTAACAGACCGTGAAGGCCCACAGGGTTGTGAGACGTCGAGGCTCCCACATTTTCTAGACAGTGGCCGTGCGGTTGTCAGCCTTATGGGCCGGTCGTCTTTTACCCCCAGGAAGATTCCTGGCACGCCTCTCTGCTAGAGTCTGAGTCGACACCACGGTCATAGTGCGAGTGGAGTTATTAAGTCAACTGAAAAATCCAATGACCTCATCGGGAATTGAACCAGCGACCTTCCGGCTTGTAACATAGTGCCTAAATCAACTACGCCACCGAGTGTTCCGATATGGACAAAAATGAGAATTGCCAGATATATGTGTTTTGTATGTGTGAACTGTCCAATATCAGACTAGAGCGAAACCATTTCAGCAGTAAAGAAGGTGAGAGCATGCAGGCGGACGGACGGATGGATGCTATCTCCCGAATTTGCATTCATTTCATGCGCGTTGCACAAAGACGGCATATAAAGCGCCAGAGGTTGAAGCTACGTGGTAAATAATTTGTTCGAGTTTCATCAGGAACCCAACTCACGCCCTCATCATTCGAGACACTCAGGATGCCGATTCTGCGTGCAGGTCCTGCGTAACACACCGAGGACAATAGTTTCTGTTTCCGTACCATAATGTGTGTAACGGACTGCAAGGTTGCACTCTGTGTAGGTTTCTCGGGTCGTGGATCTATGAATGACCACACGTTAATTTTGGGAAGTTTATTTCCTCATTTAATCTACTACATTTTTCCTTTCCTAAAAGTAACAGGAAAACATGCCGTGCTATAGCTCAGGCGATTAGTGGCTGGCTTCCCATAGCGGCTGGTCGAGTTCGATCCCAGGTCAGGTTATACGCGGTTTGTGGTGGACAAAGTGTCACTGGAGCAGTTACCTATGTGTACTTCGGTTTCCCCTGCCAATTATTATTCCACCAAATTTTCCATACTCATCTATCATCCGAGGATTCTACAACAGGCCAATTAGTGGCCGACGTAACAAGTCTCAACACACCTCAAGAAATTAAAAAAGTACATATACTTCTGCAGTTTTCACAGCACTAACATACATGCATATTAGCAACGAAATGTCTCTCTGGGGGCATCAAGTAACAGATTTTGACCCGAACGGCTTCTGCTGCCCCGGGGAAGGCCTTAAGAAAAAGATTCGTTTTTAAAACAAATTTTCATTTGCTATATACCGTTTAAGACACTAAATTTATTCAGAATTTCGGTTCTTTGATTATTTTGTCTTATTAATATGTCGTCCAAAGATGAAATATTTATTTTCAAATAATCTTTCTGTAAGGTACATAACTCGGAAGATAATGTTGTTCCAAGTTTTGAATCATGGTACTTGAAAGATATGGAATTATCTTTTTCAAATATTCCCTCTAAATAAAACAAATTTATTCTCAAAATATTTATGTCTTCTAGAATATAACGCCTTATAGTCCGGTGAAAGTAACCCAGATTTTCGGGTTAACATGTTGCCTCCATCTTCAAGTCTGAGCAATGTTAAGCAAGAAACCAGCATAAACTAGCAACAATGTTGCCTCTCTTATTCTTCAACTCTGAATATGTACTTAGTATGTGTAACATTCCTGTAAAACTGCAGTTTACCTTCATCAGACTACAGTCCGTTATGCCCCTGAAGGTAGAACTTCTCAGCCAGTTCTGGCTTCAGAATAGCTATATTAATTACTTCTTCCTAGCAGGGGATAACTCAAAATGGCTGTTGCTAATATTTCATGTCTACCTGCTCAAAAGCTTTAAATTAATTTCTAATAAATGACAATAATATTAGCAAGCAGATTATCCGAAAGCAATGATTCCTTTCACCTTGCTAGGACGGAGAATTATAAGCCGCAGACTGCGCATGCCCGTCACAGATAACAGCAACGTATAATTCCCCTGGCTCGGTTTATATTAAAGTGTAAGCCATTGTTCGCTCCAAATAATATCTGTGATTATGAGGTTTGAATATTAAATCCTCGATGGCCTTGGGTTCTGTCACAAAGTAAGCACAGGATCTGTGCTATCTGTTCATTACAAATGACAGTCAATACTTATAATTATAAGTAGGATCGCGCCGTAGCTCAAGCGGTTAGTCGCTGTCTTCCAACCGCTGCGGCCCGGGTTCGATCCCGAGTCTGATTAAGTGGGATTTGTGGTGGACAAAGTGGCGCTGGGGCAGGTTTTCTCCGAGTACTTCTGTTTCCCTGCCAATCTTTATTCCACGAAATTCTCCATCATCATAATCACCCGGGGCAGGCTACAATAGGCCAATCAGTGGCCACCGTGCCGAGTGGAACCAGCTGGACTCCACCCCCACTAAGCTAATTAAAAAGTAAGCAGAGAGACTGGTAACTCCAAACTTTCTATAAGAAAATTCAATTGAACAACTATTTTTACTGGCAGAAAATATTTTGGTCAATTTCAAAGGGCGCAGAATGTTAATATCACAGACCGTGGTTCGATTTATTTAACGGTCCATGAGTGTCTTCAAGCCGGTATTTAGAATTCAGCTAGATGTTGGCCTTTTGCAAAGTCTCCATGCTACCATCAATATATATGTAAATAAGGGGACACACGACATGCATGAAAGCGATCAGAAATGATTAAAAACTTTGCAGAAAACCCTTAAAGGAAAATATGCATCAGAAGATTTAACATAAATGGGAGAATGATATTACAACTGATATTAAATACACAAGAAAAGATTGGGTTGAATAAAATATTAAAAGTTTGTGGCGTTTGTGAGAGACTGTTTGCTTTTGAAGAATACCCTTGCTTTATGTACTTAAACCGAGCAGCATACTTTTTGTGAAAATAACAGCCGATTAGCGACTGAATAAATTATCCTAATTCTACGGAAGCACACCCAGAATCCAATCACAACATCCAGTTTTGAAAGAATGAAAAGTAAAGATTTCACAAAGCTTTTCTATATAAACATTTTGCATGACAATGACTACAGCTGACGACAGAGAGACTATTGTTCGCAGACCCATCTATGGGGAGAATCAGTACTACTTGCAACCAACGAGTGTTGTGCTCTGTCTGCTGGCGTTGTACCATAGCAATTTCATTATACAGAGAAATATAAAAGTAGATTCCGGTAGCAAAGAAATCATGGCTTAAGCTGTGGATACAGGATAGGCGACTCTCACCATAAAGGGATGAGAAGAGAATGACATATATATACATTTTATGCAAAAGATAAACCTGAAAAAAAATTGAATTAATACCTCACCGAGCATTAAAAATTATCTTCAAATGAAATGTGCAGAAATACAATACTAATTATAAGAATGAAGAATACTGAGAATAATAATAAAAAAGTATAAAATTCCAATACTGTTGAAATTTATTGCCAACAACGTTTATTGTCAGAAGAATGAAACTACGGAAGGCCATAGAATAAAATACGACACGAGGTAAAAAATTGCGAAGCCACCATTTATACCACTTGGGTGTGGGGTTTAAAAATGGGGATGTGTGGTTTTATTTACGACCCTGATTCTCGAGGGTATAGATGGAATTAGGTGACTGAACACGGATCTGGTGAGCCTACAAGAATCCAGCAATACACATGTTTCTGAGCGCTGAATTGATACCAGGTGTTAAGAACGGCCTCATAAATAACGGAGGGGGCACGAAGTTCAAATATTTTTCATGGAATTCTTGAGGCTATTACGTAATTACTCATGTACAAACTGATTCTTTTATGGCCAAATATATTAACAGCTGTGGGAAGTGGGGAAACAAAGCACATTCAATGCTATTTGCAGTTAAATGTAACTTTCACGACTGCATATGAATGCTAATGTCCTCAAATCATATAAAAAGAAACAGAATGAATTCAACAAACCTTCCCATAACCACTGAAAATGTCAAGAAATATAGAAACTCCGGGATGTTCTACTATTCTTTTCTTTTGGGATGTGACCTTGCAACATTTGTTAGAACTTTGCATTCTCTCACCCACAGAGCTGAGATCTTCTTGAGAAGCCGCCATTTCTGCAGCTGTGAAGAAAGCAACGGTCGAGGTATTGTTGGACTATAACAATGGAAACTGTGTTCTATATGTGGTTCGTGCCAAGATGTTTAAGTTAGTTGTTGGTTCGAGTTGTGAGCAGTGACATGAAGCAGCTTTTTGGGATTGAGACCGTTCATTTTTCAGTTGTTTGCAAGAGTGCGGCTGTGTAAACAATATTCTGCATGTGATATCCGAAGTGTATAACTCAGTGAGACTGTTATATGGTTCTTGTGTTAAAATCCGTTGCCAAGAAACGACTAGTGGAGACTGTTAATAGACTGAGAGCAGTAGTCCGTGTTTGTCAGTATTCTGTAAACTGTAATTACGAGTCTTGTGTTAACGTGGCCAATAAATTCAAAATCCAAACCGAACCCCATCTATAGTCACACCCCTAAATCGTGAAAATATTATCCTTTCAGGTAGTCTGTGGCCTTCCAAATGACCTCTTATACAGCACTCCCACGTGCTTCAATTGACAGATTTAATGTAATTAGTTTCCTGAACTCACAGTTTCATCAATTCCATTTCTACTCTGAAGATGAACAGTGCTTCATATGATGTAAAATCAAACAGAAACGACCATTACAAGTACACTCACACAAAACAAATAATAATTTAGAGATCACGCTTTATAAATTCTGATTTCCAGAGACGTAATCAATATAACTGTTATTATATTTCGTGCAGACGTGTTCCTTTGTTTTTTTCCAAATATACATCATATAAAAAATGTTTAAAACACTGATGGCATATACGTTACTGTACAAGCTGTTTTCAAAAACAGACAGAGTTCTTTTGACCTCATACAATTTCTACAAAAGCGATTATATGGATTTCAAACACCTACAACACTTGAAAGAAAACAGAAAGCAGTTTCATTAACACAAGCTGCTCGCTCATCGAAACAGTAGTCACTGGACATCAGCTCTGATTTCATGTTCTGAAGGAACAGTCTAATGTCTGCACTGTTTTTGGTAGCTTCTGTTCGGCGTGGGTGGGTGGACAATACAAAAATGGATCTTAGAGAGACAGAAGGGGATGGTATGGATTGGATTGATCTGGCTCAGGATAGGGGCCAGTGGTGGGCTCTTGTGAACACGGTAAGGAACCTTCGGGTTCCATAAAATGCTGGGAAATCCTCGAGTAGCTGCAGAATTGGCGGCTTCTCAAGGACTCAGTTCCATGAGTGAGTAAGTAAGCAAGCCTCTGTATAAGGTATAGAAGGATTGTACTGCTTCGACAAGAACAAAGATTGCAGTCTATAGAAAAAAAAACAACTGAAATTAGATGTAAAAAATATGTGACGATAGTATATTAATATAACTACTGAGTCTTTGAACATTACTTATCATCTTATTTTTGTTTAAAAAAATGTTTCGGAGGAGGGCACGCGGTAGCGTAGTTGGTTGAGGCACTATGCTACAAGCCGGAAGGTCGCGGTTTCAAGTCCCGATGAGGTCATTGGATTTTTTTCAATTGACCTAATCCTTCTGGCCACACTATGGCCCTGGGGTTGACTCAGCCTCTAACAGAAATAAGTACCAGGGATTAATTAAATAATTTTCTTGGGGAGTAAAGCGCGGCAGGCACGTAAGGCTGACAACCTTACCGCCATCTTTGAGCCGAATGTCTAGATAATGTGGGACCCTCAACGTCTCACAACCCTATGGGTGTTCACGGCCTGTTACAAGGATAGCTTTACTTTACTTTTTATTTTACAATGTTTCGGAGACTGGACTTTGTCTCAATCTTCAATTAAAAGCCTACTCAGTTACGCCCAAGAGAGGGAACTAGTCCCTAGTCAGATTAAAGTTAACAGACGTTCCAGAAGGACATATCACCTCCGGAGAGAGGGACTAGCTCTATAGATTGGGCCCAAAGGAACAGGCTTTTACCTGAGCGTGGAAACAGAGTCCAGTCCTCAAAACATTGTTTTTCAATAAAAAGAGAACAATGGATAATATCCAAAAAGTCAATAATTATGCAACTAAAATCTAATTAGCAGTTCCATAAGGGGATATTAAAACGAAAGGCATAATTACAAACCTTTTTTTTCACAGTACGCATTCAATTTAACAGTTTTTTTAAAAAAACTTGCAAAATCAATTGTTTCAAAATAAAAGTAAAACCTTATTTTATCAGTGAAAGCTACAATAATCTTAAACGTCTCATCTTCAGGGTCGCCTAATAAGTTCTGCTTGCTACCTGCTTCATGCTGGATAATTACTCGGCTTGTTTATCGACTCTGAGGATAGAGGCGACATGTTCCTCCGAAAGGTGGGTTGACTTTCAACGGACTACGCGGTGATATATCCCAGAACATACCTCGCCCTCTTTCCGCTATAAATAAAGGGCGGACGGACAGAATAAATGGGTAGGCGGAAAATCTTCAAATGAACAACAAATATATAGATACTGACGTCTTAATTTAACTTCTCTCCTAGTAAATCTTATATATATAGCCGGATTATGAGACTATTCTCTTATCTCTTGATCCCGTAAACATGCTGCAAGGGACAGGAAGAGTATTTCAGCGGCAATAAACATTGGGATGTGGTGGAAAGGAGAATAATTTGATTCTCTTCTTCCTCCTGCATTTCCAAACGTTCTGAAAGGCCAAGACTCGGGGGTTTATAAATATATTCCGTACTAGAGGGACTTCAGCCCTTCGGGGTGGCTTTCAAATAAGCAAGAAGGGGTAACAGTAGGAATCTAGAAGAGACACTCTTAGTGGTGAAGAGGGGGTGTTTGCTCCTCAGGAGAGGGGATTGGGGAACTTGCCCTTGCCTAAAGGCCACTACTACCGAGACATTTGTAGACACAGGCAAAGGGAAACTCTTCGTTTGAACACAAGAGAATCTTTGGATCCATAGCTAAAATCTTAAAACCTAACCCTCGTGAAAAGCATAAGTGTTTGCTTCAGAAATTCGATGCTGCTTTTAACGTTTTGGGGGTTTGTTTTACTGAGTGAATAAAATAAATGCCTAATGAGCTCATGCGTGTGGGCCTACGGACGTATTTCCGAAAATTTCGTCTCGGAAATTTATATCAGATCTTGTGTTCCGAGTGTACATAAAACGTTGCAGGCTGAGTTTGACTTCGCTTTCTATCGACATATTTAAATAACAGTCCTACTTTTCAATAAGATTACATCGGTTCTGAAATGCGGTCTGAGGACCTTCAGCGTTGAATTTTGACTCTTTATCTCGGATATATATGAGTGGCTGAAAATAACATAAAATATCAAAATTATCACACTAATATCTGACATGACAATTTTACCAAAACCTTCAATATTTCTTCTATTCTCTTTGAGCTTCTCTCAGTTTCATAATACAACTGACCCTCTGCTCTGGCAAACAACACTGAAGACGACACTGAACCAAACCACAAAGTTCTGATGTCGGTATAATGTTACATAGTATCCGTTTCAAACCCTAAGTTAATTACAGAGGCGAGAGCTTTATTTTAATTGGTTTATTTTTATATAACCACGTGATGTCGGTCACAGTAGCCGCGAGGTCTGAGGCATGAACTGTCTTCGCTCGCTCGGAAGCTGGAATCGTGGGTTCGATTCTCACTTAAACATGGATGTTCTTCTTTGTGTGTATGCGTAGAGGTCTTATGACGGACACTCGTCCAAGGAGTCCTACCGTCTGTGAAAAATGATTACGGAACTGAATAACAGGCCTGGGTCTTAAATGGGCTGGAAGAGACATTGAAAAATTTGATCCATGAGGTCGTGCGTACGCATTCTTCTATATCGCCCCCTTGATAAATTTTGAACTAATCAATGAATTTTCATGAAACTTAGTATAAGTTTATTGATGTTAAGGACCTATAAATATTTGTGCTTTCTAATTTCCTACAATTAAGTATTCCGAAAGAACGGATATGTTGAGTTGTAAGATGATATACATAAATAATCGCTGAACTGATGTAGGTCCTATGATAATGAGCGTTGGAGAAATATATATATATTATTACGGCAACAGGATGTAAACTTAGATTACTTAACAAAGTTGCTTCGAGTGCATATGCTCTTCAATGTGTACTGATTCGGAGATAATCGTGAATGGCTAACAGGTAAGGAAATGGTAGGAAGTGGATATAACCTACATTTAGCTATATTTGGAAAGTTTCCATTAACTGAAATTTGAGTTTTTATTTGAAAGGATAGCTTTCATAAATTCCACAGCGGAAACAAATATGGATGCGGCCAATATTTCCGTATAATGGATTTGAACGTACATGAGTCACAATAATGGCCTAATTTTTAACGAATACAAATTTAATTTTCATGTCATTTATTTGAACTTGCCTATTCTATTAGAATAACATTTATTTGTACACTGACCATAACGAAAAATAAACGTGGCAACCCGACCGTGTTTCTCTGAACTACTCCCATTCTACCTGCACCAAACTCTGTGTTCGGAACAGATGCGGCAGACATTAAGATCTCTTGTGGTTTCGACATATCGAGACTTGTATGCAATTTGCAATGGAAACCGAGCAATGTACATACTCTCACTGATACTGTAAAAGTAAAGCTATCCCTGTAACAGGCCGTGAGGGCCAATAGGGTTGTGAGACATCGAGGCTCCCATATTTTTCTAGGCAATCGGCTAACAGATGGCGGTGAGATTGCCAACCTTAAGCGTCGGCCGCCCTTTACCCCCAGGAAGATTCCTGGTACTCATTAGAGGCTCACTCGACCCCAGGACCATAGTGCAGCTGGAAGGATTATGTCAATTGAAAAATTGGGTGGCCTCATTGGGAATCGAACCTGTGATCTTCCGACTTGTAGCATGGCGCCTCAGCCAACTACAGCATGCCCCATCACTTACACTGTTACAAACAAAAATGTCAGATTGGAACTTTTACAAAATTGAATTCACTTTAAGTTGTTGCTGATTTACGATACACAAAAATATTCCCAGCGAGATGTCAAGGTCGTTTCTTTACACGAAATGGAAGGATTGGCGCGGGGTAGTGCGAGGGTGAAATATATGGGATGGGGGGGGGATGTTGGTGGCTACGAACTGGTGTGGGTGCTACTAGATTCAGTTCCCTTGCGGCCTTGTCATTCTCTTCACACGCACGCACACACACACGCACACACACTCGTCACCGTATTGATCAAGTCGGCGGGCCCATCCGACACTTTGCCCAAGGAACGCCGGGAACACAGACAAGACGGAAAATTTTATGGAAAAGTGGAAGAGGCAGAATGCTGGATAAAGTAGGGAAAGTTTAAGGAGATAAAAAGGGATTCCTTAGGACTTGTTTGTAGCTGCTGTGCATTTGCTGAGTGTGCAGAGAATCTTGCATGATGCAGCATTTCTTACAGGAGAATAGAGTAATGGAGATTAGCGCATTAAACTAAATTCTTAGCGAGAGAAAGAAAAAGGAAGGAAAGATAAAAAACAATGAAATTCACTTAGGAATGAAGTCAGAGTAAGACAGAAAACGATCGCAAAGAAAGAATGTAACAAAAAATGGAGGAATAATTTGTAAGATAGTAAACGAAAGAAAACGAACATTATATAAAGCTAGAGATAAAGAGAAATATTGAGAGTGAGAAGGAAGAAACAATAAAGGAGAAAATATAAATTAATCAGTCTCCATAAGGATTTATAAGGATCTCAGGAAGAAAAGATCTAAAAATTAAAGAAACGGAACAAAATATGCAAGTGACGGACCCCAATGGAAGACCGAATCTGGAGAGACAGAAGAAAGAAGGCAATAAAAATGACAAACAAAGAAATGTTAGAAATAAAATTTAAGTATACTCTATTAAAGGTAAATCTATCTGTATAACCGTCCGTAAAGGCCCATATGGTTGGAAGATATCGAGGATCCCACATTTTCTAGAAAATCGGTTCACAGGAGGCGACAAGGTTACCAGCTCTACGCGCCGGCCACCTTTACCTCCCCCAGGAAGATTCCTGGTGCTCATTTTTGTTAGAGGCTGAGTCGACGCCAGGGCCATAGTGCGGCTGGAAGGATTTGCTCAAATGAAAAAAAACCAATGACCTCATCGGGAATGGAACACTCGACCTTCCTGCTTGAAGCATAGTGCCTCATCCATCTACGCTACCACGTGCCTCAAGTACACTGCATTAAAATGAGAAAACAGGCAAACGATAAACGTGTGAGTATTGCCGCAAGAGTAAGGAAAGGGCTCATGCGATAAGACACCTCTTCTGGAAAAGGCTGTAGCCTATTTGAAATAATCACGAAGACTGAGACTCCTTCCAGATACTGAATCACAAGGAAATGTGAGGGAACATTCATAACAAGATACAGGAACGCACGATGTCATTTGTAAGTGATACTACATCAGACGATGAGCACTGGAGCCCCACATAGAAATGTTCTCTTTGCTCTACTGGGTATGGGGAGACATGCAAAAGCGCTTCTCTCTTAAAGAATGCATAAAACATTTTCCGTCCTCTCTGACAAGCCGAGATACATGTCTCCAGCGGGGCCCCTTTGCGCCCCAATCCTCTAGTACACACGCGACACGTTAGTTCGCGAGAAGAAAGCTCCATCTAAGAGACGTGGGACTTTGTCTTGTACACACATTGCGTTCTCTTTCTGTTTCGCTATGGGAATTTGTGCCAAAATATTCACTGACATTTTGAACTGCAATTTGGATGTATGTTTCTAATATATATACATCATTATTAAAGATAAATATCAGACAAGTCGACATGGAAAACTCCGCCTTCGATTGTAAAAGTCGCGAATGTAATTCTGGTTTAAATGGCAGTCCTATTTAAGTTTAGAAATTTAAACTAAAAGCAAGTTCTAAAGTAACATGCATATATTTTTTATAGCTAGTGGGGTGGGACTAAGTCCCTTGTACTGCGGCCAATTGTGGCCTATTGTACCAGCCCTAGATGATAGGTGAGGGTGATTGTGGAGCAACTGGTGGAATGAAGATTGGCAGGGGAAACCGAATTACTCGGAGAAAACCTGCCCCAGCGCCACTTGTCCACTACAAATTCCACTTGACCAGACCCCGGGATCGAACCCGTGCCGCCGTGGTGGGAAGCCAGCGACTAACCGCTTGAGCTATGGCGCGGCCTTGCCTGCATATAAGTCTGATTCATTTTATTATAGGGTAAATATGTGACATATGCTCCACTTTAGAAACATTTTATAACTATGCACAAAGAACTAGAAACTAAAATCCCCTTTTTTACCAGAAATCCAAAAACGGCATTTAATTTTACGAGTACTAACTGAATGCCTCTAAAGGTAAAGTTGTCTCTATACTTAATTAATTAAGCACTATACCACGAAGGCGTATGTGAGAGTGGATGTATAGATCCATATTTTCTTGACCTCGGCCCTAGCTGGAGGTGAACAGCCGGCTTCACGCTCCGGCCTCTTTCCCCCCGGGAAAGAATCCCCCGTTCCCAGTGGATAGGAGGTTGGGTGGACCCCAGAGCCGGTCTGGCCTATTTGGAGAAGAGAATATTTTTGGCCCTACCGGGACTCGAACTCCGACCCTTCAGTCGTCCAGTCCGTAGGCAGTCGCTATACCGACTGAGCTATCCTGGCTCCTCCTGAATGGTTCTACCCTCTAAAATCTCATAAAATTCTATGAACACACTGAAGATCTCTGTTGTCTAAAACAGATGATATCTCTGCAAATAAATGAAACTTTTACCAGACACACACACAAAGCACTCAATATGACACCTTGAGGCACTGCACGATACTAAGTAACATGGCTTCACGCCCACGACATCTGCGTAACCTTGGAGACGAGGCGTATCTCCCAAGAGGGCGCCTTACCCCTGTTTGTCCTGCCTAGAACTGGGCACCCGAAAGTTGATGGTGGCTTATTCTAGATGGAGTTTATTTCGTGAGAGTACAAATCACAGTTCTGAATATCATATCGTAACTAATGATTAATAATATTGAAGATTGTGATCTTATGGGTTATGACGCCGTGTACTTTCGTAAGAGGTCAAGTAAAGGCCACAACCCAGAAGACTATAAATCATAGTTTATGGTATTTCAAAAATCTTAAATCTCATTAAAAACGGTATTTTTGTGTATTCTGACAAACTGCAAGTTGCGGTTAACCGGTATGAAGAACTATTTAGCAGTTTCTTTTTTTAATTTTTCTCGTGAGTCTGTCCAGCCAGCGGGCTGCTCGAAATGGGCCCAAGCAGCCCACGAGTACAAATAATGTCCCACTCCTGGTATAGACGGCACGTTGAAATGTTCCAAGTCGCTGCAGATGGCAGTACGAACACAAAATATTCGTGCAGGTGTAAACACAACAGCGCAAGCAACTACATAGCTCCACTACGGCTAGAGAGCCTTGCGATTTGTAGCAATAAGCGGCTTGAGTGACGTCAGCAGAAGCACAAGTGTGCCCCCTACTGACAAGTTTAGTAGTCATCTCTCTGTGATGCTCCCACAACTCTGTGGAGCTCTACCAGTTACATGCGTTTGTTCTATGAGATGAAAATGCGTTACAAGTCAAGCTACCCAAGCCACTCATCATCAAATTAATCATCATTGTTAACACAGAATGTGGTAGTTGAGAGATTACCACACTGCTTCGTATCCAGTGGGTCCATAGTTCAAACCTCAGTAGGAAAACCACGAATCTTAACTGAGTTTCTGTGTGATTTTTCTATCTGTCCACCCTGTATCAGGAATATTATCTAAATTTATGTCACATCTATTTCTTTTTTTAAATTTTCCAATTAATTTTTGATTGATTACCTTATCATTCGCCAATATTTACTTTGAGTAACCTAGGGTTTCTGCAAATATATATCTATATATATCTATCTATATATACTCGTATATATAGAGATATATATAGATATATATATATATAAAATATAAGATCTCATGTTCTCATAGCGGTACTTATGAAGAGTTTTATATTTTTGGATATAACACTGTATAGGGCGTTGAAAATTTGCAGATTTTTGGAGGAATATTTCGCCTCCATCTCCACTGCGGAAGAATAAGTCAACCCCTTCCAGCTTGGCTTTTAGCTTTACTTACTTCTGAATCCTGAAGATGGAGGCAATATGTTCACTGTTACTGCCAGCTTCATTGCTAGTGCTGTAGCACGCATGGAAGAGACGAAAATGCATACAAAATTTTAGTCTCAAAATCTAAATGCGAGATCACTTGTTGACGGTGGGCATAGACTGAAGGATAAAAATAAAATCCATTAAAAAATTAGTGCCCAAGAAAAAGAGCTGGATTCAATAGGCTTAAGATAGGATACATTGGCGTAATCTTGTAAGCAAGGGTGTATGAATGGTGAGGAATTTTTTGACTACCTGAGCCACTGCCAGCTTCTTATAAAAGAATATAACGCATTGAGTAAGCTGTCGAAGGTTTTCTGTCCTATTTAACAAACGTGCAGAATTTTATTTTAATAACTTCGTAGGCTACAATAGCAGTCAGTAACAAACTTATTTCCACTTGCACTTATTGTTCTGTTCACTACAGTTCTGAGTTCCTGTCTCAAGATGTCCGAAATTTAGTTGCGTAACTGGTTCCGTTTTCAGCGGCGAGGTCGGAGCTCTACGCGACGTGTCTCATTTTGCTCAGGTAATCGAGTCTGCAATGTTTCACCAGATAAGGCTGCCTCTTCTAGATACCACTCCATTATACATATGGCGTTAGTAAATAATTTATACGGAGACCTCGGAAACACGGATGTATAACCCACGCTTACCTTGGTTGCAGACTGGCTGAAAATTAATTTCAATTATAAATAGGCATCCTTGAACTAGGACACTCCCACTCGCAATACATGGGGATCACTTTTTCTGAATTCCCAGAGCACGTTTAGACCACAGTGAAGGCGAACTGCCCATCACAGTGGCCGTGTAATATAAGACATGAAATGTCTTTGCCCGTTCGAACATTGGGATCGTAGTTTAGAATTTCAATGAAGGCATGAATGTCTGTCTGCATTTTTTCTGTTTTTGTGTTGTCCTGTATAGGTAACGGGCCTTGCGACGGGCTGATCCCCCGACAAAGGAGTCTTAACAACTGTCTACTATTAAGAAACTGGAAAGAATCGAAGCGTCTCACGGACGCCCTCTCCTCAAAATGGGAGCAACTGGAATAAAAATAGAAGGTAGATAGACGGAAGGCGGGTTGCTGGCTGCATGAGCTTCAGGAGTCAAACGGAAAATCGGTTTCCATGACATGATTCCCACAGTTTTCCGCTATTCTTGCAAGTGAACGCCAAATTAATATATTTGAAGAAACCACTACTCCGCGAATACAGGAAGCAGATTTGTATAGAATGATCCGTATTTGTGTTCGGGAAGAATAGTGTTAGAATTCTGGTTGATCATAGGCTAATAAACCTTCAGCTTATCGAGGTATTTCTCAGTCTTTACAGAAGAATACCGGATGGTATTTAAAGCTCGCTACATTCTAACTTATTAACAACTCACAAGAAATTCTGTATCGAACAGAGCTCTATAAGTCTGTATATAGTCTTTGGACGGAAATTCGATTGCTATTTAAACACAGAACCTATGAAGCTTAAATTAATATTCATTTCGCATTAATTTGAAGTTTCACCATTTCTACAAATAATAAGCGTTCACCGTTCAATTTCATTAAATTCATGAGTAGCACGCTACTGCGGTAATCACACAAGAATCTTGGCTGGTTACTGCATTGTGTTGAAACAAATGAGAACAAATTATATCCACTTTAGGCGAACGCGACCTTTTCCAAGAAAACTGATGAGCAACCCCAGTCATAAGCTGAAATTAAAGTCCTCATTGTGATGAACACACCTGCTGCAAAATAATAGAACATGTCACTTCTACAAGAAGACAGTACCTTGAGGAGCTGTACTTCGAAGGTCTTTTGATCACGTCACTATATGTTCTTACTACACTGAAGCCACAGTAAGATGTCTCCAGTCTATGCGCCTCGAATTGTCACGCTCACTGCTTCAGCGTACATCCCTCATATTCCCCTCCAGCGGTCTAGCCGTCCGCTCACTCGCTGCGGGTAAATTCCGCTAGCGAAATGTTATTGTGGCTGGAAGACACAGGACAGAGAGGAATGCAGCAGTAAGCAGAAAAGGGGAAGTCCCGATTCTCATCATCCCCACCATCCATGGATCAAATTTCCGTGGACTCAGTGTAATCAAACCATGCTGTTGCACCACAGAAGAGTCTATATAGAATCTGCATGGACATCGCACTGATATTTCAAGGGGAAACCAGTTTCGATTTCATCAGCATACACGAATATATTCTGAAAAAGTAGACAGTGATGTTTACCATCCCGTAAAGAAATTCACATCCCTCTAGGAAAAGAAATGATATGGTTTGGAAAGAAAATACTGTTTTACGAGGGAAAGGAAGTACATAAAACAAAGAAAAACTAGCATACTCTTTTCTTCAGGTTGCTAAATACGCAGTGTAAAGAATTCTACTGCCATAAAAAGAAAACTGTCAGAGAATTAAAAATCCAACAAAAAATTTAGAATGTGATGTAGTAATCATACGACGAAAGGTAAAATTGCTCCTTTGCTTAACATATTAAGCATTAAGCAATGAAGGCGTAAGGAGGAGTGGATGTATAGATCCACATTTTCTTTATCTCGACACTACTTGGAAGTGAGTGGTCAGCTTCACGCCTCTGCCACTTTATCCTTAGTACCCATTGTATATAGGAGGCTGGGTGGGCCCCAGAGCCGGTCTGGACAACGTGGAGAAGATAAATTCTTGATCTTAGCGGGAACCAAACCACGACTCCTCGGTCGTCCAGCCCGTAGCCAATCACTCGATACTTTTATATTACTTAATCGATTCCTCTTATACATTTACGGCTTCGATCTTTTGTTTTTTTTGTTCATTCTGGTCAATTTACAGACGATAAGGCGCCTTGGACGAGTGATCAGCTATTCGCAAGGCCTCTACCTAAATATAGGACAACATAAACAGAAAAAAAAACACATGCAAACATCAAACATCAAACATACATGCCTTGTGTGGGATTCCGACCCACGATCCCGGTTTCTGAGGGAGCGAAGACAGTACAAGCCTTATACCGCTCGCCTACCGTGACCGGGTAGCTTCTTTTCCCTTTACGGACAGAATAGTGCCCCCTGCTGTTTAGACTACATGCTCGGAACAAGTGCCAGAGAAGTTGCCGCAACTGACGGCGTTACCGCCACGTGAGGAACAAACAATGTTGCAGCCTACTCACTCGGAGAATATCTAAACAATACGTGTATACATAGAAAATTCAATATTTCAGTTATAGTGCAATAAGTCGGGAAAATGGAATTCTGTCTTTATAATTTTCATTCTACTTTCAGAACAGTTTATAGAATCAGAGTAATTTTCCTCACTGTTTGAAAATTAATTTTGGCACATTAAACTTATAAAATTTACGAATAACAGATTAGCATTACCTTAGAAACTGAGCTGAGTGTGACAGTCGCTGAAAACATTGCACGCGGAGCCTATTGCAACAACAGTACACAGTGTCCTTCCTCTTCCTGCACTTCTGACACGTAACATAGCCTCTGAGGTTTTGACTTCTCCCAACTTGATGGAAGCTTCCTCATAAATGTCTTTCTGTTAGAGGAGGCGCTGTGTTACATGACGAATGTCGACCCGGCATTTCGCGTTTTGCAGCATTAGCTTGCTAAACAAAGACTCTCTCAACTAACTGAATTCTGAATCACAACTGATAAATACTTTTCCCTCTATAATACTTATATAATATCATCGCATTCAGAACTGATATGTTCGAGAGTCTGCGAAATAGCTTCATATGCCACTTATTCATTCGCTTCCTCTCAACCAATAAGAATGAAGCAGCTGGTTCTTCAAATCGACCCCTATCGACTGGTTGTAACACTGAAACGGGTTTGTCTACTTCCTTGCCTCTAATTGTAACGGTCCTGGTGTCATGACTGTAACATGCGGAAATCAGTCACCATTATTTTTAGATACTAAAGGTTTCCGATGGTGCATAAAACTCAGAATTATTTGGTTTTTGAAGCTCTTTCTAAGGGACCCAACTGAGTAGGTGTCTTCATCTCTCACGGAAACGGATCTGGTTTCCGAAACGTCGTGTTTTCTAGTCTTTAGAATACAAGTTAATGGAAAAGTAAAAAAACCCAGTAATTCTGACAATTATTTGTCTCACACAATTTTGTGACAGAAACTGGTCCTGGAGGCTGTGCTAAGAAATCGCCTTTTAATTTTTGTGTTTTTTTCACTTTTAGAGCGTAGCCGGCACAGCGACTGCCTACGGACTGGATGACCGAGGGGTCGGAATTCCAGTCCTGGTAGGGTCAAGAATTTTCTCTTCTTCTCATCGTCCAGACCGGCTCTGTGGCCTACCCAACCTCCTGTCCAATCGGTATCGGGGGCTGTGTCCCCTAGGGTAAAGCGGCAGGAGCGTGAAGCTGAGCACTCACCTCCAACTAGTGCCGAGGTCAAGAAGATATGGATCTATACACCAACTTCCCCGTACGTCTTCATGGCGTAGTGCTTAATTAGCTAAGTACAAGGAGAACTTCAGGTGCTGGAGGCTGTGTTACGCGTTCACTTTTCTTTGGTTCTGCGCCCTTTTACTGTTATAAGAACATTCTTCCGGTTCACTTTCACAGTGCCAACACAGTCGGTCTTGTGCACAATTTTCAGTGTCTTGGCTAGAGACGGTGAATTACAGAAATTATCCATCCACACAGTCGGCCCCTGTTTCAGTAGAAATTTGAACAATTAGAAACTTCTCATCTTGGCACTTCCATTGAAAAACGCAACACAGTGGTCGCCTCAACTTCTGAAGAGGGAGGTGTGGAAGTATATTATTTGTATGATTTACCAGAGATTGTTAGGATCATTAAATCAAGGAGAATTAGATTGGTAGATTACGTAACATGTGTGAGGAAAATATGAAATTATTACAAAACCTTTTATTAATCCTACACTTCGAATGAAAAGTAGGACTTTATTTATGGGGGCGTCATAAAAGTCACTTGTTTCCATGAAGAACTGGCCCAGGTGGCGAAATCTGTCGCTCCCGTAAAATGAGGGATATTTATTTAACGGGTGATTAATCATGAAACTTCAAGAAAGACCCTGCTCCATGAAGCTAATTCATTGATTTATATGTGAACGAATTAGGTGTCTTCGTGATATCTATTTATATTAACAGATTCGCGTATATTAGGTTTGTCTCTTTTTTAATTTTAAATGTTAACAACTGTATAAGTAATTTCATTTTATATTGTGGCATATAGACTCGTTGCTAAGCGTTAACTTTGTAAACAACGACCGTTTCTGGGCAACAGCTCGGCAAACATGTTTCCGCTGCAGCGATTACGCGCGCAACAATTGAGTTATGACTGGAAATGGTGTGTTTCTATGTGGTCCGTGCTGACAGGTTACAAGTAAGGGACAAAGACAGTTAGTGAGGTCGGCGCAAGAGGTTGTGAAGAGAGAAACTGAGCAGGTGAAGCTAAAGCTTCTCAATTGTTAGAAGCCGTTATCAGAGAACGGCTGATGAAGACACAACAGGCTGGAAGAAGGCGTAGCGGGTGCTGTGGTGTTTTGTGAATTTTGACTAGCGGTGGCGCTGTAACTGCCCGTAGTTCCGAGCCTAGAATAAAAGTGGTCAACAAATCTATTCACAAATTCCAACCCTATCTATAGTCACACGTACTCCGTGAAAATATATTAATCTCTCTACTCCACGTCGTCCAGGCCGGCCGGGATCCACCAAACCTCCTATCCAATGGGCGCCGGGGACTATTTTCCCGGGGGTAAAGCGGCCTGGGCCTGAAGCTAACGACTCACCTCCAGCCAGTGCCGAGGTGAAGAAAATGTGGATCTATATATAAACTCCCCCATACGCCTTCATGATGGAGTGCTTAATTAGTTAAGCATAAGAACAACTTTACCTTTTCCAGCCGCACTATGGCCCTGGGGTCGACTCAGCCTCTAACAGAAATGAGTACCAGGAATCTTTCTGGGGGTAAAAGGCGGCCGGCGTGTAAGGCTGACAACTTTACATCCATCTTTGAGCCGAATGTCTAGAGAAAATATGGGAGCCTCGACGTCTCACAATCCTACGGGCCTTCACCGCCTCTTACAGGGATAGCTTTAACTTTTTTTTTACCTTCATAAGTAATGAGAAAAAATCCAAAAACCTTCAGCCATGAGAAACGACATTCGGACTGACATCCGAAATCTTGTCATTTTCAACACGAAGAAAAAAAAAATCCCGTCTATTTAACCTTAATGTCAGTTACTATAAACACTAATAAAATATCTGTAATTTAAGAACCACTCTGAACAGGTAAATTTAAATAAATGGAAGTAATTCGTAACCCATGCACAATGCGACATTGTGTAGTGTTCGAACTGAAAGCCGTCGACGTAACATCTCAAGCAATAAATCAGTTCCTTAACGGCATATGAACTAATTCATAAACAGTGAGCAGTTTCCTTTCCCATATCAAATAAGCAGGAACACTCTCTCACCAATGCCGCAGGGGAGGGGGGGGGGACATCTCACTGAATGTCAAGAAACAAAAACAACAACTCCACCTTCGCTTTTAGTTTCTTTTGACGCCGTGGTACCGAAAACTCATGTTTGTATTCATGACGGATATTACATTTTATCACCATAGCAACTGGAAATTGTCTCGTTTTACTGTCGCCTAGTTCCTCTCTCTGTCTCTATTCATTTCGCCTATCTTGTTGGTGCTACTTCCCTTCATGAATTCCACAACTTTGCTTTCTGATCTTGTGTCACGCTTCTCGTTCCTTTAGCAACAGTGCATACCGAAGTACTTTCCACAGACCAAAAGCCAGAACAGACGATACTGCAGCTGTTTTAACGCAAATGCATATTTATTTAGGGTTAACCTTTAACGGCAGGGCATGTAGCACGAATGGGGAGACGAGGAATGCATAGAGGATATTGGTGGGAAAGCCAGAAGGAAAGAAACCACTGGGATGACCAAGGCGTAGGCGGGTGGACAGTATTAAAATGGATCTTAGAGAGGATGGGATGGTATGGATTGGATTGGTCTGGCTCAGGATAGGGACCAGTAGAGGGCTCTCGGGAACACGGTAATGAACTTCGGGTTCCATAAAATGCTGGGAAGTTCTTGTGTAGCTGCAGATTTGGCCTCTCCTCAAGNGGAATAGTGACACAGAATAATTACGAATTCAATTAATTTGGGTTACATAACGTAATTTAATAATGGATGGTAATGGCAGGTTACAGATTTACGCGTCTGGATATTTCGGAGGGGCGGGAGAACATGCTTGCTGGTAAAATGGAACATCTGTGCAGGCCTATTAACAATTCCGAGAGGATGGTATCAGCAACGTTTCACTGCAAATACATACTTTTTGCATTACTCTATACATTTATAAATGATTTCAAATTCGAGAAATTCATGGATTTTCTCCAGTATAGTTATATACACAACAATGGGGGGATCATGAAACAACGGCAGAATGAAGAACAATTGAAGCTGTTGCACTTTAAGAAACAACATGAACGACCGAGTACTAAGTCCGTAGCTCTAGTCCGAAAGCGAACTATACCGACTGAGCGACCTCCGCTTGTCGGCGAAGTTAATGCCAACTTTAGCGGATAGAGGGTCACGCGTGGTCAGGAAACGAATCCCCACGGCCGTTAATTTTCAGTTTCTAGACCGGAACCGCTACTTTTCTATTCAAGTATCTCCTCCTCAATTATCCTCACGAGGCTGAGTGGACCCCGTTCCAGACCCAGTACTTCTCAGAAAATCTGGTACGCCCGGGAATTGAACCCGGGATCTCTGGATCTGTAGCCAAAAACTCTTGATCACTAGACCACAGAGGCGATGAATTACTAAATTATGGAGATGTGCATATACAGAAATGTGGCTTAGAAAATATGAAAAAGAATAAGAACTAATATGAATAGAGAAAACGAGAAGTAAAAACAGAAAATAATACAGAAAAACAGGCGCTGCAGATGCAACACAAGAGTCAAAATGAGATAAGAGCTTTTCGAAACTGAAGAAATATATGGGAAGTAGGAAATTAACAGAAAAGGGAACAAAGAAATTCAGAAAAAAGGAATAACACGATACAGAATTCGGTGTGCCAAGGAAGGACTAAATATTTAAGCCACTAATAAAGATGGGATATGAGGCTATGTTACTAAGTCCGCCCAAATAACTTAATAGCAGATTTACTGCTAAATATCACTGCATGTATTGTTAGTTGGAAGTACGGNAAAAGAAGGGCTAAATATTTAAGCCACTAAAAAGACGGGATATGAGGCTATGTTACCAAGTCCGTCCAAATAACTTAATAGCAAATTTACTGCTAAATATCACTGCATGTATTGTTAGTTGGAAGTACGGCCGCGACTACTGTCACGTGATGGAGTGACTATGTAGACGAAATTTGGATTGGTGATTTGATTTATTGACCACCTACAGATCGTCACTACAAGTAACTACAGCCCTATCGCTAATTCACACACACTCTAAAATTCCCTACAGCTTGTGCTAAATCTTTTCAGCCTGCTATATGTTCCGCAGTCATTGCTTGGTAACGGTTCAACCGGCCGACGTTCCCCTTATCCTGGGTTCCAGAACTATCCCCGTGCCTCAGCTACCAGCTTCTAACAGCAACGGCTCAAAAGACTGAACTGCAGCAGTTCTCTAATTAACTCAGTCCTCAGCAACAAAATACTTCACTTCACTTCACTTCACTTCACGTCACTCAATTGAACTGCACTAACTTTTTCTAATTTTTCTGGTTATAACATCTCGGCACGGACAGTGCAGAAAACACCGTTCCTCATTATTGTAGTTCTGCTGCTGCCATGAGAACTTGATTTTTATGAAGCCGTTACTCAGTAAAGGCTCTTGTTTACTTGCTTAACTAGCTGTCGTTACCTAGCAATGGTTCTTCTTGCTACAGTATTAAAATGGCTGTCCACTGGTAGTAAAAACATGTAGTTTGATACATGTAGACCAACGTTTGGTAGTAAACATCCTGGACATGGAGAGAGCAGGATCATCAGAGTCGCTGATATCTACCAGAATACACGGCATCATACTCCACATAAATGTAATGTTGAGGATAAGCATTTCATAGATATGCAGACAGAGTTGCGGATGGGCCACGTCTGGTTTCTACTCATAATTCCAACAGGTCCATTAGATTTTGTATCGGAGGCATCGCTCTTCAAGATATTGGGCCATGTAAACAGTTTATTTGTGCCCTACAAGCGACTGTTGACATAGCTCTTAAGTCCGTAACTCAATGCAAAATTGTTGGTTATTTAACTGTCTTTGATTCTGTAAAATGGAATACAAAATTTGAGAATTTCCTGAGACAGTTCAGTGTAACTGGAGGTTCTCACAACGGTGGTTCTGAAGCGTGAACTATACGAAGTTATATACCACAAGAGATAAATCTTCATTTAATAGAATTTGTATTTTATATGGTCAATTTCAATATTAGTCACATAACAACATTTAAAAAGAGAGATTAGAGTTCCTACTTCGTACTTGTAAAGTCCTAACTTCGAATCTCGGTCAGAATTTGCACCAACTTAACGGGTTTTTCTTGGTTGTCCTCTCAAATATCAGGATATGATAGGTTTATATTTTAAAATAGGCCACCGCCGTTTCTTTCCACATTGAAATTCATTATTTATATTTAACTCATAATCCCTACGCAATAAGTAGTGTCGTCAGGCTATATACAGTAAGAAGCAGGAATCGTTCATCAATGAAATCCGCCACTGTCTGGTGGAGCAAGAGGAAATAAGGAGGCGAAGCTGGGACAGGTGGGAAGAGAGACCAATGCCAACGACACGAATGACACCAGACAGTGGCTCCACACACACACACACACACACACACTCTCTCTCTCTCTTGGCGTCTTGTATGGGACGCCGAAAGTATGCAACCGCTGGTCCGCTCTAAAGTTTCCAGTCTGTTCCGGTCTCAGCGGGATAATGTTATGCATGATTTGTCTTCCGGGATGTGTGTGTAACTCTACCCTCTTCATATTCCCACCTGCTCTAACTTCCATGGCACAGTTTCACAGTCAAAACACTTCCTTAAAGAATCTAATTGTATGTAATTCCATTTTTTATCTTAAGGTGACATCAAACATGTCTGCACGAACTTCCTAAATTTCTTGGAAAGTTTGTCATTGCATGCTGGTGAAGGAATTGAGCTCTTTTGTGGAAACAAAAAGTTCATTAACGTGTTAACAGAAGTCCATCTTTGGGCCTTGTTATGAGAAATTTGAAACCAATCGATATTCTCACATATTAATTTTAAATTCGATACCCGGTCTGGTCAAGTGGGATTTGTGGTGGACAAAGTGGTGCTGGGGCAGGTTTTCTCCGAATACTTCGGTTTCCCTTGCCAATTAGTCCACAATCACCCTCACCTATCATCTGGGGCTGGTACAATACGTCAGAAGTGGCCGCAGTACAAGGGACTTAGTCCCACCCCACTACCATCAAAAAATTCTCAAAGTCAAATATTAATACTATCCTTCCATCTACTACCAGATCTTGTAAGTGAGCTCTAAGTTACAATCGCCTACACGAATTTCACTCTTCACATTTCATGCTACATACTCACAAATAATATCCTCTTACATTTGATTTCCGTAATGATATTTGGTTAAATTGTATAAACTATTAAATTCTTCATTTATCTTTCTGCACCTCCTACCTCTTAGGTCTAAATATTCCTCTCAATAATTTGTTCTTGATTTATCTGTGAAACAAAACAACAGAACTGAATACATTTTTCCAGACATACACTTAGGGGTCACCCGATAGCGTAGTTGGTTGAGGCACTATGTTACAAGTCGGAAGGTCGCGGGTTCGATTCCCGATGTCATTGGATTTTTCAATTGACCTAATTCTTCCAGCCGCATTATGGCCCTGGGGTCGACTCAGCCTCTAACATAAATGAGTACCAGGGACCTTCCTGGGGTAAAGAGCGGCCGGCGCGTAGGTCTGACAACCTCACCCTCATCTGTGAGCCGATTGCTTAGAAAATGTGGGAGCCTCGACATCAAGAACTCTATGGGGCTCCATGCCCTGTTACAGGGATACCTTTACTTACTTACTTTACTTAACTTTTCCTCGAACACCCTTAATTTATATTCTCATTTAGGCTGGGGAACTAAATTTCAAACCCATATAACATAACATAGTAACATAGTTTGTACGTTTATATTTAGGTCTCACATAGGAGACAAGGGATAAAGAATTCGAAATTGAATGGTAACAAGCAATCCCTAAATTTATCTTCTCTTATATTATCCATGAGAGGAAATATCAGGCAGGCGTTAAGACAAGAAAAAGTGTGCCCCCTCGTTGGTGTCTCCAGCTTATCGTGGTGTGGGGGTTTGAGTATGCCAAGGCCCCTGAGAGCTATACCAGCGGTAGCGTAGCTACTGGCAGGGCCTCCCTTGCTGGACAGGTCAAGGGGTAGGCATCAGACGAAGAGAGACACCAAAAACCAAAAACTGATGCCGGAAGCAGCGTCATCAGCAGCGACTTGAAGCACAGAGCAAATGATGCTCGAGATGGTTCAAGTTCGTATAGCAACAGGCGTGACCAGAGTGGTTTGAACGGCTGCTGTACTGCGATGTGGAAAGCAAATGGAAAAACTACCACATTATCACTTTTCCTGGATAGTCTCTTTCCAAAAACAGAGATACCATGTATGCGAGATGTTTCCTCTGGAGTCACAACAAACCGCAGGTAAACTACTCCCCCAATCGGAACTCCGGGGGGGAGTGTTTCTAGAGGAAATGTCATGCAGGCGTTAAAACAATAAAAAAAAATATTATCCATGAGTGCAATTTTATTTGTTGCTGTGATTCTCAGACATTTTCAGGTCAACATACAAATTACAGTTAAAATTAGCAGCAAGCTTCTCAGAATTGATAATCTGCTCGATATGATCTCTATGGTAGTCCATATATTACTGGGTAATAATTACTGCGAATGGGGGGGTTTAGAATTCCTTTTAAGATTTACTTATGATGTTGCTCTAAAATACATATATAAACGTCGCTACTTTAAAATCGAGAAGAACAATAGAAAAAGCTCAGTGTATTATTGTCTAGCATTACCTAAAATGGCTGTTTTTTGCTTATCCCTGAGGGTTCCCTTTGCTACAAGAGTGAAGAAGTTTTTCACTTAATGAGTTACATCAGGTGTGGAGAGAAAAGTCATGATCACAAAAACATTATTAAAAACTTAGGATGAAGCTCTTCAGGGAATTACGTTTAGAAATTTTGTTTTCATTCTCTGTTTTACTGAGATGTCTCTGTAAGCAAGATATAGGTTTCCTGCACACGAATGAATTTACCGGAAAACAAACAAATGAACATACTGGCTCTCCTTTGTGTTTACATAGAACGTTAAAAATATAAATAAAAAAATACACGCTGATGAGAGTGGCCGTGCGGTCTAAGACATGGACCGTCTTCGCCCGCTCGAACACTAGGGTCGTGGGTTCGAATTTTACTCTAGACGTGGATGTCTGTATGTGTATATTCTGTTTGTGTTTTTCTTCGTGTAGGTAGAGGCCCTGCGACGGGCTGATCACCCGCCCAAGGAGTGCTACCGGCTGTGTATAGGATTAACAAATTTAACAGGCAGCCAAAGTCCAAAGGGCTGTAGAGCCATAGAGTAAAATTATGATACGCGGATTACATTTTATAGCCCAATAGTAGCCTCTATGCATGTGTAGGGAAGAGGAAACTGGACTCTCAATAGATCCGAAAATGTTAAAGCTGAAACAAGAGAAATTCGCTTTGAAGTCGAGTCTCTGTATATGCACTTACAGACCTGCACTCAATACGGCAACACGCAATGCTTTACAAATGTATGCCCCAGAAGAAAGGGCCAAAAACTATAAGAACAAGTGGCAAAACCACATTGTAGGCCCAGTCTCTTCAAGAATAAATCTTAAAATCAAAAACTGAAATCAGACAGAAGTGGAAAATATTTTGGAAGCCCAAGAAGACGATAGAAGTATTGTCTTTCGGAGTGAACTGGCTAATAAATCTGACATTGAAGTAGGTGATGATGACAGGACACCTCGCCTGTTATTTGTAGTCACAGTCTGAACAGGTATAAATATTACACGCTCGGCATTTTAATCATGTGCTGTGTAGATCAGAATGCTAAGAAGAATATTTGATTTATCGTCCGTCAATATTGCAACACTCGTCTATTAGCTATTTAATTTTAATTTTAGTTTAACATTATACCTGTACATTTTGACCCTGTATGTTTCGGCCCCAAACGGCCATCTTCAGGTGTCTTGATATGTTACAAATATTTTATTAAATTATGTTAAAACTTGCTACACTGTGTTAGTTCGTGTTAAAATCACACGCTGTAGTTCTCTTTTCAAGGTAAAACCAGATCAAATCCTTTAAAGTTTCTATTAAACCCACGTTATTTGGGGAATTTTATTTCACCTCACACGGGGCGTCGTCCATTGTTCATAAACGTATGTCTGTCCAGGGAGTTTTGTCTCGGCAGCTTGCCCCTCACGTTCGTAGCCTACTTTTCAGTTATGACCGCCATATGCCCCTGGTTTGCGTGTTTCCTCCACAGCGTGTGGTGCTGTCTTTACTAGTGCGCTTTACAACTGCAACAGGATGCTGAAATACAGAATTGGAAAATATTTGAGTCTAAGGGGAAGAAGGCAGCGTATATCGTATGCATGAGGAGATCATTGTATGACATTTGGGGTTTCATATTTAGCATGGTTAAACTTGACCACTAAGTTGTGGGATGGACGGCCGAGAAACCTGGTTTCGATTCCCAGGAGCAAGACAAAATTTTCTTCTCCATAAAGTCCAAACCGGCTTTGGGGCTCACACAGCCTCCTATACAATTGGTATCTGGTGCTATTTCCCAGGATGTAAAGCGGCAGAGGCTTGAGGCTAGTCACATCCATTTAGTGCCGAGGTTAAGAATGTGGAGCTGTACCTCCACTCCTCTATAAGCCTTCATGGTGTGGTCTGTGCTTTATAAATTATAGCCGATGCATAATAAATTTACCTCGACTTATCTGAACAAATACCACAATGGCGAGAAAGATTCCTTTCCACTGACTCTGATTAGCACCAACGTAATCATCATGACTACAGACAGTGATCAAGAAGTGGGTCCGGGTTTTAAGGTAAAATCTTTTCGACGAGAAAGGCACAATACTGAAAATTGAGCGGTCGTAGCCTGAAAGTGTCAATTTTAAAGGTTAATAATAATAATAATAATAATAATAATAATAATAATAATTAACTGCCTCTGGAGGCGTGTTAGAAACCTCCATCGTAGCATCGCAAGTAGTAGAAGGCGACGAAAATGGAAACCAATGTCTTGGGGTATGATTGAACTGCTGGGGGACATGCATACGGAAACCTGGTCCTTCAGGTTGGGGGTTGAACTCAAAGCTGACATTTTGCTCTCTAAAAATTATTGTTTCGAGATCTAAAAAGTAAAAACCGAATGCAATATGGCAGAAAATTCCAAAGAAGACTATGACTAAAAAAGGGCTCTTGTGTCAATGATGATGATGATGACGCAAAGATGATGATGTCATTAAGTTAAATGGCGACAATGTTTCATCTGCAGCGGATGTTATACATGACTGAGAAGCTAAGATAATCATGAACGATGTACAGATAAGAATTTGGAGGGAAGCACAATAGGCAATTTATTTACTAACATTGTTATTTATTATTTACTATATTTTATTATTACAATCGACTAGGCTTCAATCTGAATATTAAGAATATTGCGCCACGTATCCTGCTACCACGCTATTACAATGTTATTTGTTACATTTCATATTATAACAATTAAAATAATTCGTTGTGAAAACGGTATTGAAATTTTGGGTTCCTTAACAGCAGAGAAATTTTTGACCAACTGGATGATGTACTACATATCTTGAACGCGCATGCGCCATGACATTAGTTAAGGTTCTTCTTACTTTTATTGGCAGAAAGGAGGAGAACTACGTATATATTTACGAATAGTGTAGTATAAAATCTCTTTTCGTTGAGAAATCAATGCTGCATTACCAACGACTGCCCACACAAACAAAAGTAAATTATACTGTATTCAATGCAGCTAGAACAAATGGGACAGTGTTTCTCTGTTCTCTAGAGAATAAACAACAGTTCCAACACAATGTAGCACTGCGCTTGTTGATTTCAAATATATCACTACAGGATTTTCACGCGGGATACGACTCGTAGTTAAAGGTTGGTCTTGTTAGTCTTTTCATATGGATGGTTTATAAAATATAAAATGTTGAATACATGCCTTAGCATCCCTCTGGTACATACACAACACATAACACTCACTACCACAGAACACACAAAAGCAACATAACACGCACGTAACACACATTATACCATCAAATACAACGTGGTGTAGCATCTTTCAGACAATCTTTGTCCTTCTCTATTCCTCAACTTCTCTTATATGTCTCTCCTTCTCTTTATTGTTTTCCAGTGTTTATCCTGGTCTTATCTACGCTCCACTTTCCAATGTTTATCTGGCTTTCACGTTTCGTCTACTGGAAAAGTCTCACCACTTCTCTTTCATTTCCCTCGTGACCTCATTCTTTTTGCCTATCCTCTCGCTCGCCCTTAAATTCCTTTCCTTTCCACACTCTTTTAAAATGAACGAAATTAACAGACTAGTAGCTTCTAATATAATAATCGGAACTCAAAAGTAACTCAGTAAAGAACACAATCACTAAAATTATTCGAAACTTCTCCAAACAGAATTCGAAAGTATTTTAAATTTAAAGCAGTGAGCTGAAAGAAATTTTGACTGGCTATTATACGCTCTCCATTTCTATACTGTATGATGTTAATTAAATATAGCAGATCTGTAAATCAAATGGACTATAATTGACATCTACAGTGTAAACGAATGTTGTAAACTTATCTGTGATCAAGGAGATTTGTTGGTATAGCTTCTGCTATGTTGTAATCTGCACTTCATGTGGATGCGTTAAGATAAGCCTAAATTTCAGAATTATAAAATACGAAGTTTTTAAATTTTACTTTAAGAAGTAACAGAAGCATTAACAGCTCAGCTGGCAAACAGAAATTTGGAAATGGACTGCGGGGTTGAACTTCCGACAGAGGCAGTGGGTTTGCTCTCTATATATAGCACAAAACCCATATAATTATAGCATAATTAGGAGTCGAATCTTGGTTTAGACTAGAATTTAACACCAGGAGACTAATCTGAACACATTCCTTCTATGAAGAAAGCAGTCTTCTGGGATTTGGCATCGTGTATATGTGGTGTTAATCGACGTTTCGGAGGAACGTATCGCCTCCATCTTCAGGGTAGGGTAG
>NW_019736391.1:227853-229803 GCF_002891405.2 Cryptotermes secundus
AAAGCGGAGATTTTGGTTGTAAGGCTGTGAGGTTCTTTACGCGTCCGCTGACCTTTTAGAGGAAAGCATCGCCTCCATCTTCAGGGGTGAAAAGTAAGCCACGAGAGAAGCCAGGAACAAGGAGATTGCTCTACTTTCCGTCGCATATGGCTGGTTTCCTGCTTGGTTTCCTCTTTGGCCATGACAATGGAGGTGATAATTCCTCCGAAACTTTGATGAACTACAGAACAACATGGGCGTTATAATCCAACAGATTACGCTCTTTTAGCGTGTGCATGAAAATGAGTGAAATTGTCTATGCTGATGACTGACAAAAGAGGACGCAGTGATTAAACGGTCCTATGACAAGAAGGAACGAAGAAATGGGTGAACCTTTTTAATCTGAAACACATGCAGGAAGGGAAAACATTTGCTGGCCGTGATATATGTACGGCTTATAAATTTTGGTTTCTATAATTTGCATATACAATGAGGAACTTCGTAACTTGCACTTTTCTCCAAGTATAATCAGAATGATCAAGTCAAGGAGGATGAGGTGGGCAGAGCATGTAGCACGAATGGGGGAGACGAGGAAGGTGTATAGGATATTTGTGGGAAAGCCAGAAGGAAAGAGATACTGGAAAGAGCAAGGTGTAGGTGGGTGGACAATATTAAAATGGATCTTAGAGAGACAGGATGGAATGGTATGGATTGGACTGATTTGGCTCAGGATAGGGACCGGTGGTGGGCTCTTGTGATCACGGTGATGAACCTTCGGGTTCCAGGAAATGCTGGGAATTTCTTGAGTAGCTGCAGAAATGGAGGCTTCTCAAGAAGGGCTGAGCTCCATGAGTAAGTAAATAAGTAAGTAAGTATAATTTGTAGACAGAGTAATGATTATTTTAAACCTTACAGAATATTGTACAATAGTAGCAAAGTACGTGCATTATTCGGAAAGTAAATTCCGTTTACTTTAGGCAACTAATGTAGGGTGAGTGGAGAGAGCTCGCGCATGCGTGGTAGCGTCACGTGGCTCATTTCCTTGTAAACCATCACGTAACTGGTCATCTACTGTTTGTTCTTGTCTCTACAGAATCAATTGTGATGTGTTCTGCGACTGATAATCCCGCCAGCTGCGAAATTCTCGCTGTTACCCGCTTTCTTCACGCTAAAAACATGAGTTCTGCCGAAATCCATCGTGAACTATGCGCGGTTTAAGGCCGAAATTTAATAAGCGAAAGGACTGTAAGAAAATAGTGTAAAATGTTAAAAAATGTGAGAAAAATTTTCAAGATGAAAAGAGAAGTGTTCGGCTATCTGTAGTGAGTGATACTCTTGTGTGTACGTATTAGAGAACCTCGTTATATCTTAAATACATGGGACTGGATGGGGGCTGCATCAAAGCAACAGGAAATTGTGTGATAACTTGTTAACTTTTCTGTTGTGTGCCTCGTCTATTCGCTTGTCTCTTAATAATTTCATACCCAATTAGATTTAATCTAGTTCAGCCTTTAAATCATTTTAACTATCTCATCTCTACTGATTGTTTATTGTTCAATTTCATAAAACATTTCTGCTCTATTCTGTAGTCCACCTCTCTCCATCTCTTTCTCCATTCCTTGCGCCCAACACACAAAGAGCACCTCTCTCTTCCTCTCTCAGAACATATAAATCCTTAGGTCTTGCTGCAGCAGGCGGCTAAGTCCTATCGTGGAAAGTCTTATCTTTTCCACCCCATTTCCTGGCGTCATCCACTGTAAAGAAAGGTCCCGGCACCATTCTTATGCACCCTACAGTCTATTTCCCTATTGTACCTTTCTCCTCTCCCCATCATTCCTTCTTCCCTAAAATTCCCGAGTCCTGGTGTTACCACATTCTCCTCCGTCCCTTGTGTTGGCTCCAGAGCTTCTACAAGCTGCAGAAGTGGAACCGCGGGTGTCATCAAAGCAGGACAATTGAAGAGGGAATACG
>NW_019736391.1:230774-259211 GCF_002891405.2 Cryptotermes secundus
AAATATATATATATATATATGTTTGCAGTAAACGGAAGTCGAGGAGTACGTTTGGGTCATGTATCCTTACGCTGGGGTTCATCACTGACTCTCCGTTTAGTATCACTTCCAGTATATATAGCTTTCACTTTTATAAAGTTCTGGAAGCAATAACAAACAAGTGGATGAGAGCCTGAATAGCTCAGTCGGGCTGGACGACCGGAATTTGACTACCGGCAGGGGCAAGATTTTTCTCTTAGCGTCAAGACTGATTTTTTGGTCCACCCAGCCTACTTCTCAATGGATACTGGAGGTTAAGCGACAGGGGCGTAGATGTGACCATTCACCTCCATCTAGTGCCGAAGTCAAGAATATTGTAGCTATACCTTCACTCTCCCATACGCCTTCGTGGCGTGAGTTGTGAACAGAGAAAGTTTACTTTCTTACTCTGTATATTTACCCAGAAATGTAACTCAGACATCATTTAGTTAGCTACAGAATTCATTCTATCCCAACTCCTACACACGTAACACTCAAGTATCGAGGAAGCAGCTATAACTACAGAGGTCCTTAGCCGTTAGAATCTATAACGGCATCGTTACCACGGTAAAGTAGCAACGACTATCGCAAATTTCATTGCTTAATCCCACAGACAATTACAGCATTCCCATTTCATGGCACTTTCGCTGAAACATTTAGTGGCATTATCAGCAGTCGCACCTTACGTTCTGAATGGGGGGGAGGGGGCACACATTCTCAGTGCGCCAGGACAAAATTTCAGCAAAGGAACCATAATACAATAGCAGAAATGTTCAGTTTCGTGGTCTCTCCATTAATATTGACGAAGGGGCGTAGAACTGAACTAATTTACAACATATTTACCGTAAGATAAATGTACCACGGTTAATGCAAGAACACTGTGGAAACACACTGCAGTCACACTCAGTTTTGTTATGAATAACAGGGCACAGTGAAGAACATTTGTACCTCGGTAAGAGGAAAGCGACAGATGGACATAAAATAGCATAATGAGGAGTTTCATAATTTGTACTCTTTACACTTAACATGCCGGTATAGCGATAACGATGTAGATTTGTAAGCGGCATGTGCTTGGTTCGAATCTATGTTAGAAAAATGGCTAGTCTTGACGTTTTTCCTGAACTTTCTCAATGACACCATGTACAAGACAGAATAATATCTCATTCAAATCATTTTGATTACTTCCAAATCCTTTTTAATTCATTACTCGTCTGTAAAAATGTTTTTCAGCGGTATTTTGTGTACATTGTATTTTCACAGTCTAAAGTAAACCAAAAAAGCACTGAGTAAGATTTGAGGTTTTCACGGCGGTGACTATGAAGAAAGCATTATTCGCTAAATGTTATTAGATTCGACAAATCAGGGCGGATGAAGTAGATGTGATATATAGTACCTTAGGAATAACTATAAAATATTTACCGTGTGCTAGTGGGAATACCACTGAATTCCCTTGAGCAGTTTGTTATATGCAGCTGACAATTTAGCTTCTTAAACAGTGGCTTGACAGAAATATTTAGAGAGATCAGAAATTCCTTTACTGCTGAGGATAGCTGTGAGAGGCGTAGGGACAGACGGAGTAAGAAAGGGCAAATTCCAAGGATATTGTTTGGTGTGTAAATAATTTATATATAAAATGCACTTTTCATATTTATATTTCGTTTCCTGTCTAGGCATGACATAAATCCAGCATACGCGCATTAATTTATCAACAAAGTTTATAGAGATGGCTGTTTTTAATTATATGAAAACTCAGTTTCAAAGCATAACTGCATAATTCACTGTCATAATCGGCGAAGAATTATAGTAAGTCAAGTAGCGGATTCGTCGTACATTTACATATATATATTTCGTTAAAATGACCTTAGTATGTATTTTCAACATTCTGCCATTCTTGACCTCGGCACTAGATGGAGAGGAGTGGTCAGTTTCACCCCTTGGCCTCTTTGCATCCAGGGATGCCATTGGATAGGCAGGTGAATGGGTATAAGAGCCAGTCTGGAAGCTATAGAGAGGAGAAAAATTTCATGCTTTGTTGGGAATCGAAACCCGGTCACCCAGCCCATAGAATATATTTTTTTAATAAGCTCTGCTTGGCCTTTGGCATTTAAGGCTTAGCTATCATAGCAACCTAGTTTCCAACCAATCGAAATTTCCGAATTTTCTTAATGTTTTCAAAATTTAGGTGATTCTCTTTAATTAAAAAAAATGACTTATGAGTCAGTAATATGTCATCCAGTTTCCGTCTCTTCCTAATAAGTTAATTGTTACAACTGACATATTTTCAAGACATTGTTATGAAAATCAGGTTCGAAATTGAAATAACGTATGTACGATATTTGTTTATGCAATACAAAGCAACAACACGGAAGTCACCAGAAATTTAATTTTATTTCACGCTCCGTTTTTTTGGCCATAACTATTTAATGACTGAATAATTAATAAACATGAAACATTTTGGTGGAATGAAAATATGCAAGGGAAACCGAAAACTTGGAGAAAACTCGCCCCAATACTACAATGTCCATGACAAATCTGATGTGACTTGACATGGGATCGAACCCAGGTCACCGCAGTTAGAAGATGGCTGCTAATTATGTGAGCTATGACACGGCATAAATTGTGAAACATGGTCGTGGTGCAAATGTTTGGTCTGTGACATGTAAATGCTGTATAGAAATAAATCCTCCGCGTGAAGGAGACTCACCTTCTGGTGCCAGCGACTTCTACAACTTTGCAACTACTACGGCTCCACCAGGCCGGTGTGAGTGTCCAGTACGAGGAGGACGCACTTCGCGCCCATCCTTCTTCCGGAAACAGCAACACCTGCACACCAAGAAATCGCCATGTTTGTAGTCTCTTATAAACATCTTCACAGAAGTGATAGTAGGAACAACCTGTGATTCACATATGTACTGCACGAAAGTGAAGGTACAGTTTCCCCTTCTGGCTAAGCACAACCATCACAAGCAAGCTACTATATAAAGGCGTGCAATGGCTTGGAGATAAGCCGTAACTTAGGGCCCCCATACACACACAGTTTGGCCTCCAGTTCGGCCTGCACAGTTGAAGACTGAAAGGCATAATTGACGTGAGTGGTGCGGCCGGCCGGCCAATCGTTTGGACTGTTGGCCTGTGGGAAACCCGTCAGTCCGTCAGTTCTGCCTGCAGGACCGTAGCACGTGACGTGTGTGACTCAACATTATAGGCTGAAAGACCGTGATTGTGGCATGAAGCCTGCCGCTTTATCTGCGCGTGTATGGGGAGGAAAGGGAGGGGGTAAACTGTCACAGTTTTGCCTGTAAGGTCGATCGGAAGGCCAAACTGTGTGTATGGGGGGCCTTAATCTATGTCTCGACAAGTGGTCGGTTTCACGTTTTAGTTCCATGAAAAATGACTCATCTTGATGTAACACCGAGTTTACATAGGATTAAAATAGACAATAATTATACTAAACACTGTTCAACATAGGAACATTTACTGATAGATATCTGAGATATATATCATGAATTCGGTTGCCTAGAACCATTTCAGGTAGAGAGCTCTGGCAGTTATCTAGCCAAGCAGATATAACTATGGAAATAAGGAAACGCAAATTTAGGTGGATTGGTCATAGACTGAGGAAGGATGGTGCTTCAGTGGAATCCTTACGGAAACAGAGCATGGGAAGACCAAGAAACAGATGCAGATCCACTCTGAGAGGAGCTGCAAGGAGTTTGAGTGAGCTGAGGTGTTTAGCGGCAGATAGGGACAAAAAGAAAGAGCTTGTAGACGACTCATACTCCTCATGGGACAACAGAATACATTATTATTATTATTATTATTATTTATCGTAGAAACATTGGCGGATGAAAAAATGTAGGCTTCTTAAAGATATGTAACTTCAGCAAAATATTATTTTATATGGCACTTGCCGGACAAGACAAAGGACAAAAATACAAAGCAGTATTCGTAATATGTCTGTCGAAAACGCTACTCTATGTGCAATAAATAGACATTAAGTCTATAGAGAGATATGTAAAGTATACTTGTTCCGAATGCGTTAGGTCTCAAATATTTAATGAAATTTGAAACACAATAATATATTCCTCTATTTCCAATTACCTTCGTCAATGAGACTTTGCTTATTGCTGTACTCGGGTAAACATTTGTTTTTTTATTCATTTTGAAGTGCATTTAAAGACGCAGTCAATAAATGAGCCTGTGATATCGAATGGTTAGATGAGTAAAGAACTGCAACGGAAGAAAAAGGAAAGAGTTGTCACCTAATTTAAAGCAGCAGTGCAGAATTTGTCTCGAGAGACTGGAGAGAAAACAAGATAAACCTCAGCAAGTCTAGTTAGTGATCTGGCAGATATTCGAAAGAACCAAATTCAAGATGCAATTCGAAAGCTTTACCGCTTATCCCAACTTATTTCCTCTGGCACAACATATCGGTACAATATGAAGAAGACAAAAAGCAATCAACTTATATGTAAGATAAACTCATGTCAAGGAAAGACATTAATTAACAAAAAAATGCGTTTTGAAAAATATATTTACTTTTTCAAGGCACATCTCTCAACGTCTCTGTTAATTGAAACATTCCTCATAACTTAACACCATAAGAACTGTGTCCCTAGAAGTGAACAATGCCTCTCACAAGACGTACTCAGCACGTTTTTTAAATTATTGTGCATTGGATAGTAGACATTCTCTTCATATCTATGTTCCTGTTGTTCCCACTTGGAGCATAGGGCAATCGTGAAACGGTTCCTTTCATTTCAGATTCTTAATATTATACAGTCAATAGGACACCTTGGATGGGGATCAGCCCGTCGCAAAGCCACTACCTACACAGGACAACACAAACACAGAATGAATGAAGACAAATATCCATGCCTTGAGTGGGATTCGAACCCACGATCCCAGTGCTCGGCGAGCTAAGCCCTAGACCGCGCGGCCATTGTGATCCGCTAATAGATATTAGAGTATTTTATTTAAGCGGATATATAAAAGACAGTCCTAACAAACAAATAAGGAAGTTTTAAGTAGAAGGCAAGAAATCTGTCTGGATAAACAGTCCCAGAGTTCCGGAAATCATACCGACTGTCAGCTTCACTACAGCATAGGAATGGAGAGACAAATAGTTACCTAAAGCACAGCGGCCTCCGTAGTCTAGAGGTAATGTTCCCCCCTCATGACTCGGAGTACGCGGGCTCAAATACCCGGCGGAGGTCGTCGAATTTTTAAGGGCGGAAAATTTCAGGGAACAAGTCCTCCGGGAGGGACTTTAAGCCGTGGGTCCCGTGTCGTAGCTTTACGGCACGTAAAAGAACCTCATATCTCCAAAGGAGGTCACTGAGCCAAATTAAGGACGTTTCCCGCCCAACAGCAGTCTCTAATACCTCTGGTAGATGGGGGAAGCATTATAGATACCTCTCAGCTAGTAGAGCCGGTCTCGCTGGCTGGGCGGGACTGATGGTAAGCACCAGTACCGGTAGGATATAGAGACTGGNCTCAGACATCATTTAGTTAGCTATAGAATTCATTCTATCCCAACTCCTACACACGTAACACTCAAGTATCGAGGAAGCAGCTATAACTACAGAGGTCCTTAGCCGTTAGAATCTATAACGGCATCGTTACCACGGTAAAGTAGCAACGACTATCGCAAATTTCATTGCTTAATCCCACAGACAATTACAGCATTCCCATTTCATGGCACTTTCGCTGGCACATTTTGAGGCATTATCAGCAGTCGCACCTTACGTTCTGAATGGGGGGAGGGGAAGGGGGGCACACATTCTCAGTGCGCCAGGACAAAATTTCAGCGAAGGAAGCATAATACAATAGCAGAAATGTTCAGTTTCGTGGTCTCTCCATTAATATTGACGAAGGGGCGTAGAACTGAACTAATTTACAACATATTTACCGTAAGATAAATGTACCACCGTTAATGCAAGGAACACTGTGGAAACACACTTCAGTCACACTCAGTTTTGTTATGAATAACAGGGCACAGTGAAGTACATTTGTACCTCGGTAAGAGGAAAGCGACAGATGGACATAAAATAGCATAATGAGGAGTTTCATAATTTGTACTCTTTACACTTAACATGCCGGTATAGCGATAACGATGTAGATTTGTAAGCGGCATGTGCTTGGTTCGAATCTATGTTAGAAAAATGGCTAGTCTTGACGTTTTTCCTGAACTTTCTCAATGACACCATGTACAAGACAGAATAATATCTCATTCAAATCATTTTGATTACTTCCAAATCCTTTTTAATTCATTACTCGTCTGTAAAAATGTTTTTCAGCGGTATTTTGTGTACATTGTATTTTCACAGTCTAAAGTAAACCAAAAAAGCACTGAGTAAGATTTGAGGTTTTCGCGGCGGTGACTATGAAGAAAGCATTATTCGCTAAATGTTATTAGATTCGACAAATCAGGGCGGATGAAGTAGATGTGATATATAGTACCTTAGGAATAACTATAAAATATTTACCGTGTGCTAGTGGGAATACCACTGAATTCCCTTGAGCAGTTTGTTATATGCAGCTGACAATTTAGCTTCTTAAACAGTGGCTTGACAGAAATATTTAGAGAGATCAGAAATTCCTTTACTGCTGAGGATAGCTGTGAGAGGCGTAGGGACAGACGGAGTAAGAAAGGGCAAATTCCAAGGATATTGTTTGGTGTGTAAATAATTTATATATAAAATGCACTTTTCATATTTATATTTCGTTTCCTGTCTAGGCATGACATAAATCCAGCATACGCGCATTAATTTATCAACAAAGTTTATAGAGATGGCTGTTTTTAATTATATGAAAACTCAGTTTCAAAGCATAACTGCATAATTCACTGTCATAATCGGCGAAGAATTATAGTAAGTCAAGTAGCGGATTCGTCGTACATTTACATATATATATTTCGTTAAAATGACCTTAGTATGTATTTTCAACATTCTGCCATTCTTGACCTCGGCACTAGATGGAGAGGAGTGGTCAGTTTCACCCCTTGGCCTCTTTGCATCCAGGGATGCCATTGGATAGGCAGGTGAATGGGTATAAGAGCCAGTCTGGAAGCTATAGAGAGGAGAAAAATTTCATGCTTTGTTGGGAATCGAAACCCGGTCACCCAGCCCATAGAATATATTTTTTTAATAAGCTCTGCTTGGCCTTTGGCATTTAAGGCTTAGCTATCATAGCAACCTAGTTTCCAACCAATCGAAATTTCCGAATTTTCTTAATGTTTTCAAAATTTAGGTGATTCTCTTTAATTAAAAAAAATGACTTATGAGTCAGTAATATGTCATCCAGTTTCCGTCTCTTCCTAATAAGTTAATTGTTACAACTGACATATTTTCAAGACATTGTTATGAAAATCAGGTTCGAAATTGAATTAACGTATGTACGATATTTGTTTATGCAATACAAAGCAACAACACGGAAGTCACAAGAAATTTTATTTTATTTCACGCTCCGTTTTTTGGCCATAACTATTGAATGACTGAATAATTAATAAACATGAAACATTTTGGTGGAATGAAAATATGCAAGGGAAACCGAAAACTTGGAGAAAACTCGCCCCAATACTACAATGTCCATGACAAATCTGATGTGACTTGACATGGGATCGAACCCAGGTCACCGCAGTTAGAAGATGNGGGTAAACTGTCACAGTTTTGCCTGTAAGGTCGATCGGAAGGCCAAACTGTGTGTATGGGGGGCCTTAATCTATGTCTCGACAAGTGGTCGGTTTCACGTTTTAGTTCCATGAAAAATGACTCATCTTGATGTAACACCGAGTTTACATAGGATTAAAATAGACAATAATTATACTAAACACTGTTCAACATAGGAACATTTACTGATAGATATCTGAGATATATATCATGAATTCGGTTGCCTAGAACCATTTCAGGTAGAGAGCTCTGGCAGTTATCTAGCCAAGCAGATATAACTATGGAAATAAGGAAACGCAAATTTAGGTGGATTGGTCATAGACTGAGGAAGGATGGTGCTTCAGTGGAATCCTTACGGAAACAGAGCATGGGAAGACCAAGAAACAGATGCAGATCCACTCTGAGAGGAGCTGCAAGGAGTTTGAGTGAGCTGAGGTGTTTAGCGGCAGATAGGGACAAAAAGAAAGAGCTTGTAGACGACTCATACTCCTCATGGGACAACAGAATACATTATTATTATTATTATTATTATTTATCGTAGAAACATTGGCGGATGAAAAAATGTAGGCTTCTTAAAGATATGTAACTTCAGCAAAATATTATTTTATATGGCACTTGCCGGACAAGACAAAGGACAAAAATACAAAGCAGTATTCGTAATATGTCTGTCGAAAACGCTACTCTATGTGCAATAAATAGACATTAAGTCTATAGAGAGATATGTAAAGTATACTTGTTCCGAATGCGTTAGGTCTCAAATATTTAATGAAATTTGAAACACAATAATATATTCCTCTATTTCCAATTACCTTCGTCAATGAGACTTTGCTTATTGCTGTACTCGGGTAAACATTTGTTTTTTTATTCATTTTGAAGTGCATTTAAAGACGCAGTCAATAAATGAGCCTGTGATATCGAATGGTTAGATGAGTAAAGAACTGCAACGGAAGAAAAAGGAAAGAGTTGTCACCTAATTTAAAGCAGCAGTGCAGAATTTGTCTCGAGAGACTGGAGAGAAAACAAGATAAACCTCAGCAAGTCTAGTTAGTGATCTGGCAGATATTCGAAAGAACCAAATTCAAGATGCAATTCGAAAGCTTTACCGCTTATCCCAACTTATTTCCTCTGGCACAACATATCGGTACAATATGAAGAAGACAAAAAGCAATCAACTTATATATAAGATAAACTCATGTCAAGGAAAGACATTAATTAACAAAAAAATGCGTTTTGANGAAAAATATGTTTACTTTTTCAAAGCACATCTCTCAACGTCTCTGTTAATTGAAACATTCCTCATAACTTAACACCATAAGAACTGTGTCCCTAGAAGTGAACAATGCCTCTCACAAGACGTACTCAGCACGTTTTTTAAATTATTGTGCATTGGATAGTAGACATTCTCTTCATATCTATGTTCCTGTTGTTCCCACTTGGAGCATAGGGCAATCGTGAAACGGTTCCTTTCATTTCAGATTCTTAATCTTACACAGTCAATAGGACACCTTGGATGGGGATCAGCCCGTCGCAAAGCCACTACCTACACAGGACAACACAAACACAGAATGAATGAAGACAAATATCCATGCCTTGAGTGGGATTCGAACCCACGATCCCAGTGCTCGGCGAGCTAAGCCCTAGACCGCGCGGCCATTGTGATCCGCTAATNAAAGCACATCTCTCAACGTCTCTGTTAATTGAAACATTCCTCATAACTTAACACCATAAGAACTGTGTCCCTAGAAGTGAACAATGCCTCTCACAAGACGTACTCAGCACGTTTTTTAAATTGTTGTGCAGTGGTTAGTAGACATTCTCTTCATATCTATGTTTCTGTTGTTCCCAATTGGAGCATAGGGCAATCGTGAAACGATTCCTTTCATTTCAGATTCTTAATATTATACAGTCGATAGGACACCTTGGATGGGGATCAGCCCGTCGCAAAGCCAGTACCTACACAGGACAACACAAACACAGAATAAATGAAGACAAATATCCATGCTTTGAGTGGGATTCGAACCCACGATCCCAGTACTCGGCGAGCAAAGCCCTAGACCGCGCGGCCATTGTGATCCGCTAATAGACATTAGAGTATTTTATTTAAGCGGATATATAAAAGACAGTCCTAACAACAAATAAGGAAGCTATAAGCAGAAGGCAAGAAATCTGTCTGGATAAACAGTCCCAGAGTTCCGGAAATCATACCGACTGTCAGCTTCACTACAGCCTAGGAATGGAGAGACAAATAGTTACCTAAAGCACAGCGGCCTCCGTAGTCTAGAGGTAATGTTCCCCCCTCATGACTCGGAGTACGCGGGCTCAAATACCCGGCGGAGGTCGTCGAATTTTTAAGGGCGGAAAATTTCAGGGAACAAGTCCTCCGGGAGGGACTTTAAGCCGTGGGNAATGAAGACAAATATCCATGCTTTGAGTGGGATTCGAACCCACGATCCCAGTACTCGGCGAGCAAAGCCCTAGACCGCGCGGCCATTGTGATCCGCTAATAGACATTAGAGTATTTTATTTAAGCGGATATATAAAAGACAGTCCTAACAACAAATAAGGAAGCTATAAGCAGAAGGCAAGAAATCTGTCTGGATAAACAGTCCCGGAGTTCCGGAAATCATACCGACTGTCAGCTTCACTACAGCCTAGGAATGGAGAGACAAATAGTTAACTAAAGCACGCCGATGGGTTATGTCTATTTTATTTGTGGTTTATTGCACAATTATGTTCGTAGCTCAGAATACACAGCATCAGTAGTGAATAGTGAGTTGGAAAGACTGCGAAAGGAAATAATCCTTACGAAATTTTGAGTTATTCATTCTTTCATCAGTGGCTCTACAATCCTCTGTTGGACCCTGGCCTCTTCTTCAGTTTCGTAATCTTTTTTAGACAGTCGGTAGGAATCTTTGGGCGGAGGATCAGCCCGTCGCAAGGCCGCTACCTAAACACAGGTCAACACAAACACAGAATAAAAGCACAGACATCCATGTCTTGAGTGGGATTCGAACCCACGATTCCAGCATTCGAATGAGCGAAGAGAGTTCATGCCTTAGACCGCGACGCCGCTGTGATCGGATATTTGAGGTATTTTTTTCGGCATTTTCGTGTAGGTGCTGAGGAAATGACTAAGAAATTTCAGTCAACATAGATGGTCTCAGGGTGAAGATTTGAAACCGACGAGGCTTCACGAATATAAAACAGGATTGCTAACTACTCTGCCGCAAAGAACAGTACTAATCTATTAAAATCGTAAGTACTGTGTTGGAATATTCCTGTTTATTTTTCCTTATGAATATTTCTAACACCGCTTCAAGCTTAAGTTTCCGTGAAAACATTTACGCAAATGAAATTGAAGAAATACGCACATGTATAAACGTTATTGAAAGACAAATTCGAATTATTTGAAAACAATCTTATTCATTTATTTACCCACTTCTTGTATGTGTGGATCTTAAAATGAAAACCCCGTATAATAAAGCGTATATGAACACAGGGAGTTAGAAAAGGGTACACCGGTCCATTCATTTTATATTTCAGGAATGAATGAGCGACATTGGAAAGCACTTTAGAGGGCGTGTATGGAGATGTAGGACTGGAGGTACTGATGTTGCAACACTGCTAACGAGTCCATGTTTTGGCTCATCCCCCTCCCTGGACTACAATGCGCAGATGACCGCCAAACTCACAAACCTTATACTCAGATCGCTATGTTCTGCAGCCGTTGAGCAGTCAATAGACCTTAATGTTGGTGTCTAGAGACGGAATATAAAATGGTAATTTATAATCGCAGCCAAGATTTAATTTGCAGAGAATAATATTTGTGTATTACGATAAATGATACACACTCCGTCCCAAGTGCAAACAATATATATTATATGTCTTTGATCTTGTTCTCTTCTATACTACATGTTTCGGCCTCTATCGGCCATCATCAGGTGTATACTCTTAACGTTGCTGCCACACTGAAACCCAGTCTAAAATTTAACATTTAAAAAACACATTGTTATTTTCTTCGTATTACCACCATCTACCTCGTTGATATGTGTCTGGTATGTAGATTATATTGCACACGTCAAATTTTCCTGTAGTAGCACTATAAAATCTTTAGTTATGATTTTAAAATCCTTTAAAATTTCTCTAAATTTTAAATTTAGAATTTAAAATTGTTAGGGTTTTAATGTTTAATGTTAATGTTTTAAATGTTAAATTTTAGACTGGGTTTCAGTGTGGCAGCAACGTTAAGGGTATACACCTGATGATGGCCGATAGAGGCCGAAACATGTAGTGTAAAAGAGAACAAGATCAAAGACATATAATATATATTGTTTGCACTTGGGACGGAGTGTGTATCATTTATCGTGTAGAGTGCAACAGGATGCTGAGATATAATATTTGTGTATTAATTGGATTCAGAAAGAAAGCCTATAATTTAGTGAACCTAAATATAATATAAGTTATAAGGCAGCTCAGACATTAGAATTATAACCTCAAATCCCATTTGATATATCGATATGTCAATATATCGATATTCGTTCTCGTCCTTCTATGACGTACTCTGATGCTAAGAACCTCGCTATTGTGTGAATATTCAAGCAGCTTTAACCCTCAGCTTCATAGCGAACCATGAAGCCATCATGAAACCGGAGAAGTACTGGTAAATAATTAATTACATTACAGAAAATAGAACATGATGAAAGAACTTATCTAAACATTACTTGATAACCTGCATGTTCTGCAGAACAGTAAGATCAAGTAAATTATTACTTTAATGCCATACTTTGTGGTCATTACTTAAGTTATTTACTCTAATTTATTCTGACATAATGGCTGGAAGCCGGAATAAAGGAGCCAGGAGAAAAGGCTACTGATAGGTAACGGAAGATAAATATGTGTCCTCAGAAACGGATATACAAATATTAGGGCGATGTTTTTAGATAGAGACAGGACGATGGTTAATGTCCAGAAACATAACATTTTAGGGTGGACTATCGGAAAAAAATTAGCACACATGGCTAAGAGCTGCTGTCATGAGAAGTTGCGAAACAGTCGCTAGCCGGTAAGGACATGAATACGGAAGCAGAGGAATATTCATTGTTAGGGGCGGTTACCGATCAAACCAGTCAAGAGCATAACTGACTTAGCGTGAGCTATAATAACTTGTTAAGTGTGCAGATTGGTGATAGTTATTACTATTTGAAGTTATGAGTTATATATAAGCTTTCAATAAATCCCGTTAGCGATCCAAACCCCGTATCCAGTCACTAGCAAGTGGCAGGATAATATAAATTACAAATAGTAATTGAAAACGAAGTGGAAAGTAAAATGTTACAATTAAAATGATGGTTTACGAAATATGTGTTAAGGAGTTATACAATTATAAAATTCATGACTTATTCAAGCTCATGTGGTGAGTGGTACAATTTATAATAATTAATTGTCATTAAATTATTCAAACCGAAGAGAAAGAGACAGTTGGGACACTTATGTTAATAATAATGCAAAATTGTAGTCAAAACACACAGCAGTGGAATACCATTTGCTAGACTTAGACAAATTTGGAGGATGCTATTGTCACGTGATATGAGTGACTCTCGACGGAGTTTGGATTTATTGCCGACTTTAACATACAACTCGTAATTACACTTAATTATAGCGCCATCCCTGATCTCCACACTTTACAACTCACTGAAGCACACAGACTAGTGTTCTCAGTCTGTTTTATTCTCCAGTAGTCGTTTCCTGGTAACGGCTTCTAACAGTGGTTTTTCCTCTGTTTCCTAGATCATATCCTCTCTGAATGGATGCTTCCTTGCATTGTGATTGTTATATAGTAAGGGGCCCGCCCCCTATAATACTAGAAAGGGATCCTAAATGTATAAATTATGAAGGTGTGGTCTGGATTTATCCTGCTCAGGACATGAACCAGTGGAGTGCTTCTTGAACACTGCAACGAATTTTCACTTCCATCGTGAAAAAACTAAGGTACTGTGAACGTCACATGAATAATTTTCTGGTTGATTTACAGCAGCAATTACAATTACTACTGAACTTATCAGGCAATGTGAATTTATAATTTTAGAAATTATGCACAGGAATACGTGAATAATTTCTGTAGATACAAATATTTATTTATGATTTGTGTTAGATTACGTATAGTCCTACAGACGGCAGTCTTCAGAGGAAAGCTCTGTTCTGAGCGCCCTGCAGTTTCATAAGAAGCATTAAGTACCACAATACGGTTTCGTATTTTAAATGAAGTGGACTGGGTTCTCACATCCGGCAAGTATTTTAACGTTACTACCCACGTGGAAGAGAGTGCTCTGCGTTCTGGAGTGTAGCACCAGGGGAACCCCGTATGCTTAGAGTAACTCCCGTGTAGTTCACTCGACCAGATCAAAGCCCCGACTCTTCGCCGTGACAAAGGACTACAGCAAAGGCAGCGGCTTTGAGGTGTATCAGACAGAAATCAGCCCATATAACAGTGAAGTGTGTGCTAATGAGGTGCATCAGGGGTAGACAATATGCGAGTCGCTAAGGGCCACAGAGGTTCTCTGTTTCTTCGTTTTGACATTACTGTATTCGTTTTGAAATAGGAGCAAAATGTGCTTTTTAAAATTGTAGTATGCCTTCTTATGAATGCGCATTTATGATTCTATGTATCTCAGGTCCCTTATATTCATTTCTTTACTGAAATTATTTCAGGTATATTTTGTATTTATTTTTTAAACTGATCGCAAAATTCTGAAACTAATTTCGTTATATTTTCTTGATTGGAAGTTACATAAAATTTCTTGAAAAAGAAAGTTTTATATCTTAAAAATATCCATATTTTATATCATAGTTGGTTTCTTGAATGATTTTTCTTAAGATCGTACATCAGATTTGATTGTGCGGATGTTTAAACTCAACTGATAAAAATATATAAACCTAATATCGCCCTGAAAACGTAAGTACCATGTTCCTCCGAAACATTGGGATCCATCGTCACGACTACACAGTGACACAATCCAGACGACCATACAATGTACAGAGACAGTTGGAAAAACTGAAGTCTTGAAACATTCCGTTTTAGCTTTTCTAAATATAAAGAAAATTCATCCTCTAATTTATATGGAACAACTAAAGGAAGCAATAGACAATCAAGCGAGTTTAGCAGTCTCGGTTGTGAGCCCGCAGACATAATTACGAGACGTGAGGCCTCACACGTGGGTGCTCCTAGCTCACAACGTAACAAGGCCACTGAATGCAGATCCAATAGCGAACCCATTACCCCTGACATTCTGGCGTTTAGCTGCACGAAAGGCTGCCACTGTATGGGCGGCAGGCACAGTGGCAAGTGCCAGCAGAATGACACGTCATTATGTGGAACATGTTGAATTAGTTTCATTTGCGAAGACGGAGTATCTACTGTATGTTACAGAGGAATTTATGCTGGAAGTCATAATTCTACCCACGTCACGTTTCAGATATACACGCCTCCTCGTGTCACCAGTAAATTCGACCACATAAATTCCACAATGTCTCTTATTTTGTTATATATATATTGTGACGAGATATCTTACGTCCATTGCCGCGACAACCGGTGTAATCTATAAAGAGCGTTCCCGAAGCAACGGATTGCTGAACACGTGAGATCGAACCTTGGCGAGGGGTGTCCTCTATTGAGTCCGCGTGGGCCTTATATAAAGGGCCTGGCCTCGAGCGGAAGTTGAGTATGAGTATTAGAGTAAGAGCCGCCGCCAGAGAGAGTTGAGATCCAACCACGGCCAAGGATAGTTGAGACGTCGCATTGGAGTATTGAAGTATTGGGCCTGAAGTCAAGTGATACTGCAAGTGATAATAATTTTAAGAGTGAGTGTCCAATAAAAATTCGCTAAATCCGAGACACACTTATTTGTCGCGTGACAATATACATATATATTAGGGAGCGTGATAGCGTAGTTCTTAGAGACACTATGTTACAAACGGGAAGGTCGTGGGTTCGAGTCCTGATGGAAAGGATTTTGTTTCAATTTACCTAATCCTTCCAGCGACACTATGTTCCTAGAGTCGACTCAGCCTCTAAGAGAAATGAGCGCCAGAAATCTTCCTGGAGTAAAAGACAGCCGACGAGTAAGGCTGACAACCTTACTGCCATCTGTGAGCCGATTGTCTAGATAATGTGGGAGCCTCGACGTCTCACAACCCTATGGTCCTTCACGGCCTGTTACAGAGATAATTCGTAATATTTGATTTACGACAATGTGAAGGGATGGTGCACCATCAGATTACAGATGGAAGAGACGGACTCCTGACGCAAGGTTACTGCTAATATACTGAATAAGCCGTCATGGATATCCAACAAGAGGTGGTCCTCGAGCCTGAGAAAAGGCAGTGGCTGCAAAATTGACATGTGACAAATATTATAGAGGAGTTCGAGGTGTGAAGTTGTGGACTCGGTCCTTCGGGCTTAGAGCTGGTTTCAGCGGCTGCCACTTGTGTACACGGAATGTCTCTTTGGGTTCCGGCCAGGAAATCTCTTGACTAGTTCTGCAACTATTGGCTTCTGAAAGGGAAGTACGCTTACTGGAGTTAGTTAAGATGCAGAAGGGGTCAGACCAGAAGTTGATGAATATGAAACCGTTAACAGCCATCTCTGGATAGGATTTTCGGTGTATTACATTGCGCATGCGTTACAATTATATTGTTTAAGAGATTTGTACAACTATTTTCCTCTTCGAGGATCACTGTCTTGTCGTGGAGCAGAGGTTTACGTGCTCGTGACCCGGAGAGCTATGCTGACGGGAGTCTAAGCTCCTGGTAGAGACACTCATGCCAGACAGGTCAAAGGTTAGGAGACAGATGAAGTGTAGTCCTTGGTAGACCACGTTGGGGATTGGGCGTGAGACAAAGATCCCATCCCGGAAAATTTTACCGTTACGAAACCATGGAGCAGACCAAGATCCACACGAGGTTATGGCGCCAGTAAAGAAATAATAATGTAGCTATTATGGAAGAAACTGTTGCAGAGATTAATTTTAAGTTTTCTAAGAAACGTCCTGCATGCTTCTAGGGTTACAGTGCTCTTACGCTTCCGATGAATATCCAAAGAATGGAAACTGGAATACATACAGGAAAAACAGATCGTTCCATCAGGTTCTGGGTTTGCATTTCGTCATAATGGGTTCTGGATTTGATGATGGGATTTATTGACACTTCTTTACAGTTAGAGTCAACTACACCAACTCACACATTGAACCCCTGTGACGAACCTCTCTGAAGAAGGTCTCACTGGTCTCTACTCTCTGGAATTCTCGAATCCACTGCTTTTTTTTTATTTAAGCTGCCATGCAGCCATAACAGAGATCACGGTCACCAAGATTTTCATCACTGATTTTCATGAATGCGTTGTCTAGGAAGCAACGATTGAGTTTCCTAAGTGTTATCATTTGCTACAAAATATTTCATCTTTAACAACTAACTATCTGGCAATGACTCGTTTGTGTTATTCGTTGTCACGGGGACGTGATTTTCGATCCGTTGCTGAAAAATGGACGTCGGCTCCGGCTCCACTATTTCGGCTTTCAGCTGTCAGCTGCGATTTTGTACACCAAAACTATATTATATTTGAATGATATACTCGTGTTTACGCTGTCAGTGGTTTGAACCTGTATCAGTTATCACGCATGACTCGTTCCATCTTACTGGTAGGGTTACCCTCTGTTCCCCATGCATCCCCTAACTGCAGCTTGATCACTTCTTACGCAGGCAGAGAAGGAGGACGGGAAGTGTACCTCCGCGAATCGAATCACAAATCAGAAGAGGAGAAGGCAGTAACGACAAGCCGCGTCGGGACGCACATCACGGTGCCTGGCTGATTGTTTGCTTCTCCACACTAACTCGCCACGTTAAATCAGGCTCAGAACCCAACTCTGCTGTGACGTTCTCAGAGAAGTCTGGGATTCAACACCAAAGTCGTTTCGTTTATTTCAATTGGATACTTGTTTAAGTAATTACGTTTTGTTAATTCTGAAATTATGCATCCTGGAAAGTTAGAATAATTTTGTAAAGGCCTATTACAGCGCAATATTTTATTTTAGGATAGGTTTAGGATGTGTAGGATTTTAGGATATCGCGGTGGTACTCATACACATTATGTTTTCTGCAATATAATAACGCATACGCGGATGAACTGTAGTTTCGGAGGAATAATTCGCCTCCATCTTAAAGGTATAAGAGTAAATCAAGGAAGAAACCAGTATGTTGCGGGTAGCATACACAGCAGATTCCTTCATGAAGAAGTTGGCTGCAGTGGGACAGATAGACGAACAGATACCGCCCTCTGCTTGACACTGCCTGATTCATTTTGGTCTTACTCTGCAATGTTGAAGGATGTTCCGCCGAAATGACGGTTCATAAAACTACACGGAATTATATTCCAGAAGAAAAAATATTACTTTACCAGGATTTGCATCGAGGTCCTTGGGGAACAATGAAATATTTTAGCCAGGATAATGAACTCATATTGTACTGTTATAGGTCAACATTTAAACCTGTGGAGAGTCCCGAACACGAAACAGGTGTACCAACTTTTCGACAGTGACGTTCGGATTTGATATATTTAGGCTGGTAATAGTATTTAGAGACGCGGCAATTACAGATTTCATGTAGCTAGAAACGAAAAGTGATTAAATGATCAAGATCGAAGAGTTTGAAGGAGATCTCTCTTCAGTGACTTTAACTTATCTACCACTGAGATTATTTCTGTAACGCAGTCTGCCTAGCTAATGCTGACTGATATTTCTTATATTTTATGGAGTACACCGGGGTCCCTTGTACTGCGGCCACTTCTGGCCTATTGTACCAGCCCCAGATGATAGGTGAGGGTGATTGTGGAGCAATTGGTGGAATGAAGATTGGCAGGGGAAACCGAAGTACTCGGAGAAAACCTGCCCCAGCGCCACTTTGTCCACCACAAATCCCACTTGACCAGACCCGGGATCGAACCAGGGCCGCCGCGGTGGGAAACCAGCGACTAACCGCTTTAGCTATGGCGCGGCTCTTATATAAGTATATACATCACACATGGGGAGCAGAGGAAATGAACATACAATTTTATTCCAGATACTTGAAAGAAAAAGATAACTTGGAAGACATAAGCGTAAATGGGATGACCATATTAGAATTGAATTTTATAGAAATGTTTGTACAGATGTTAACTGGCTTAATCGAATACAGGTAATTGACAGTTACTTCTGTGTTTACTTAAGCACCGCCCCATGGACACTTGTGGGGCGGAAGTATAGCTCCACATATTCTAACCTTTGCATTGGATGAAGGTGAGGGGTTAATTTCACACCCCGGCCGTTTTACTCCCGGAAAAGTAGCCCCTAGTCCAGTATACATATGCTAATATACACAACAAACAGGAAAATCAAGGGCTTTTGGTAAAGAATGATGCAGAGCAACACAAGCTATGGTGTGCAGTGGTGTTTCTGCTTTGGGAACAAGGGACTGTCCTATTACAGTAAAAGCATTTGTGAAAATTTTTGTAGAAATATCGTAACTTCATAACTCAGAAATATATTTTGAGATCTACAAGTGCAAAGCTAATTTCCATTTATTATCATGCTCCTGAGGATGGCACAAAGAGGCCGATCTTAGCTTATCTGTTACACCTGATGGCTTATTATTCCTGTACCCACCGAAGACGAGGTTGGATGGGCCGCAGAGCCGGTCTGGACGCTGTTCATCCACTTGAGGAGAGATAACAGCAGCAAAATCACGGTATCAGAGTGAAATTTCGCGTTTCGTAAAAGGCAACAAATTTCTTCATTCACCGAGCAACTCTTTCATTTCTCAAAAAGGATTATTCTCTATGGAATTACATATTTTGGCCTATGTACTGATTTAATTTCTGCTCTGGCTAATAATCTCATCAGATTTTTATTTATTTACGTCTGTTAGCTTGTTTGAAGACATGATTCGATTTCAGGGATTATATAGCATCGAATGACAATCACGACTCCTGAACTGTGAGTAATATTGAACGAAATGATTTTGCCTTATTTTGATGGAACTGTCCCGGCGTGAGACATTGACTGATTCATTCATTCATTCATTCATTCATTCATTGACTGCCACAGCAGTGGAGTCCGAGCCTTGTATAACAATCAGTTCACGTACTTTTCTCAAGATAAACTTTTTAATTCTGTCACTATACTCTCTATTATATATGCTTTTCAGCTTTTAAATAAAGAAATTTGGTGCTCTTACGATGATAAGTAATAATATTACGGTCTTCTGGGTTGTGAGGCCGTGTAGCTTGGTAGAGCGGCACCAATATTTCGGAGGAACATGGTACTTCCATTTTCAGTTTAGAGAAAACATGGAAGTGGAGGAAAATGCAGATTCCCTCTAACTAACCAGAGGTGTCACAACCTAGGCGACGCAACCTGAGTTCTGTTATGACGTTATATAATTTGCAGGGTTGCATAAAGACGGATGAGTAACATGCGGACGATTATGAATACTGGAGTCGGAAGAATGATGGGGAGTGGAATCTGTCTCAAACCTCTACGCTGTCAGCATGAATGGCTGTCTGAATTGATCGATTATTTTTATACTTTAACTTTCCTCCTCATCCTTCTTTTGATATTCATGAACAATTGAACTTCCGTCAAAAGAAGAGACATAAAATGACATATTTTCGTATGAATAAATGTTATCACTTACATGGCTAAGAAAACGGAAGGCTAATTGGATTGGTCATGTTTTACGCAGAAACTGCCTACTAAAAGAAGTTATTGAAGGAAAGATAGAGGGGCGGATAGAAGTGACAAGAAGACGAGGAAGAAGACGTAAGAAGATGCTGGATGACCTTGGGGACAGAAGACGATACTGCCATTTGAAGGGGAAAGCTCTAGATCGCATTAAGTGGAGGAATTGTTTTGGAAGAGACTGTGGACCTGTCGTCTGACAGATTACTGATGATGATGATGGCTTAGTAGTGTTTCTTTATCGGTTGTTTCGGTGACTGCAGTACCTGCATCACTATCCACGGCGTTAGAATATTAACCACCTATCTTTTATCCAACTGTGTTGACCGGTGTTTTGTTCTGTCGAATACACTCTTCCTTCCGACGGAGCTACAATTAAGAATATCCAACACACAGGGCCGAGCAGAAATACATGATTGTTCTGGATATGATAATATGTATTTCTTGGGTGATGGTGTTAATATAAATTTGAGGTTAAATTATACAAGAAATGGTTCTTTTTTTTTCAAATACGCAATATATTTAACAGCTCATTCTTTCCGGGAGTCGTGCGGTAGGTTTATAACTTACCCATGTAAAAATATTTTTACTGACGAACTCCGAAGCTAGATTACAAATTTCAGGGAACAAGAAACCGTGGATTATCTATCAAAAGACGATAAAACCAAAACTGAGTAGCAGCAACAGGTCTTGGGGCTCAATGTTTCATATAGAAGATTATTGTTATTGTTGTTGTTGTTGTTATTATTATTATTATTATTATTATTATTATTATTATTCGAAAACAAAGCCCGTCAAATCGGTTCCGTCAGACTGGATGCAGTGTCGTAAATTTTTGACAAATTTCTTCTTTACCGGCTGCAATGTCTCCTCCGGAAGGTTCTTAATTTCTTCATGGATTCGTGGTATAACATCGTCAAGTATTGCTGGTCGTGTTTGCTCTCAGATATTCTCAGAGATAAAAGTTCAGACTAATAAAGTTACAAAATTACGAATGAAATCACATTCTGTGGGGATACACAGCGAATCGTGACATGCTGAAGCGAGCAGAGAGGTTTGTGACACAGTCTCCTCGGAGCCACAAAACTTCATCTTCACTAGAACTTCTATCCCTGGTACCAAAACTTTTTCAAGTATGTTAATATGGTACTCCGCGCTGATTCTGACGTCATGTCAAAAGTAATCTTCAAAGATGTAAGGCCAAATTACAGAAAAAGAAGAGCAAGCATATCATACAGCGACCTTCGTTCTTGTTAAGGCTCCTACTCAATTTATCAGGGATTCTCCATAGCCCGACAATGGAAATGTTCTCAGTTCCCTACACCAGTTAAGTGGAATTGCTCTTTATCATTCATCAAAAAATTGTTCACAAATTGTGGCTTCATTTTCAACAAATTCAACAGAAGTTCGCAGAACTGCGCACGCTGTTACTTGTGACGGTTGGCAACGATTGGACGACTTCAGTTCTGGAGGAACGGGAGTGTAAATCTTCGTGAAAACTCGTCGTACATTTGGGTCAGACATGGGAAGCTCCAAACAACATTTCTTATGGAACGTCTTGCGCTGCTCTCAGCAAACTCTAACCGAGAGAAATGTTCTCTGGTGTGCCTACCTGGCTGAGTGGTTCGTGTTTTATTCAGAGCCTTCTTCACGCCTGTTTGGAAACGAGAGAAGTACATTATGAATGGCGGTGTCTTTCGATTAAACTTGGCCGAATTTGTCGCTGCATTTCCGTGACCAAATTGATTTTAAGAAACAATTCCCCCATAGGTACGCGCTCTCATGCAGTAAAATGAGCCATGCCGAACTAAACTACAAGGTCACCACTACTCTTTGCAGCAGTTCCATTGTTGCTCTCGGGCTGCTGCCTAGCAACGACTCCAATACTGTTGCCTATTTACGAAGCTGCTGCATAACAATTGCCGTTGTGTCGTTGTTTGGTTTTGCGGTTGTTGCCTAGTTAGTTAGTTAGTTAGTTATTGGAGAGGGTGGGTTTCCCCATGCACTGAGACCAGTATTGGTCCATTGTGCTTCCCTCTATGATATTCTACCAGTCTCTATACCCTACCGATATTGGTGCGTACCATCAGTCCCGACCGAGCCAGCGAGTTCGGCCTCTACTGGATTGACGGTATCTATAATGCTTCCCCCATCTATCAGAGGCGTTAGAGACTACTGTTGGGCGGGAAATGTCCTTGAATTTAGCTCAGTGACCTCCTTTGGAGATATGAGGTTCTTTTACGTGCCGTAAAGCTACGACACGGGACCCACGGCTTAAAGTCCCTCCCGGAGGACTTGTTCCCTGAATTTTTCCGCCCTTAAAAATTCCACGACCTCCGCCGGGTTTGAACCGGTGTACCACGAGTCATGAGATGGGAACGTTACCTCTAGACTACGGAGGCCGCTTGGTTGTTGCCTAGCAACGGGTCTAAATGTCACAATATTATGTGAGTAATAATAACATGTATTCAAAGGAGATATTTAAGAATGGCTGCTTTATAAAGCTGCGGGAATGAAACCTTAAGCCAGCTGGAAGAAATTGACGTCATAAACGTCAATGTAAATAAAATGTACACGTAAGAACAGTACAAAGTAGTTGCACTATAGCAAGTCACACACAAATTGGAGACAGTCGCAGTAAGCAGGGCCGATATTACTCAGTCAGTGAAATGAATGCCTACAGGCCAGGTGACTGCACGGTGATTCTCGGCAGGACAGGACATCTTCCTCCCCTCTGCAGCCAGACCGGCTCTGAGAGGCCATCATCAGCCTGTCTAATGGAGAGTGGGGAACTTTCCATGGTGGGAAAGCGGAAAATGCTTGACGCCAAATATTGATTTCAATACAAAGTCGAGTTTAAGAATTCGTGAAGATTTACCTCCATTTCCGATACACTCTTTCACAGTGAAATGTTAAATCAAAGCTATAACTTTACCTTCAATTGTCAGTATCTTATGGACTCGACAGAATAACAGACATTGAAAGCAATCAAAAATGAGTTCGGGCATAACTGTCCACAGTCTTCATACAATCCTCAATTCCGCCAACTGAGAATTAGTTTCAGTAACTTGTACACTATTTTTTTTCCTTAGCACTACTGGGCCTAGGCCTACCTCCATGAACTTCTCCGTTCACTTCGGTTCTTCTAGATCTTACACGATGTACACCATTATTTTTATTTTTAGTAAGAACATACCTCAGTAAAGTTTCTACTGCTTCCTTCTTCAGAAGAAATGTGCAACCTAATCTGATATGTTCGTTGGAGGGTTCTAGTCTCACTGAACATTCAAAAATAAAATTTCAATTAATGTACTCATACTCCATAATACGTACGTAACCACAGGTGATAATGCCATTTTTAAATTAGTGAGTTGTTAATCGAAGTTAAATGTATTACAAAATTTTTGATACATAAAATTCCCCGGGCTCTTTAATAAAACCATGATCCTTTTTAATTGTCCTACTGTAGAACCTCTGGATTATGGATAAGCTCATTACATAGAACATACGAACATAGGGACGCCGTGGTTGGCTACAGAGTGACAAACAATATAGATAAAACAGCAAGTTAAGGAAATGAACCTGTAGGTATGATAAAGAAATGCGTAATTTCCTTTTTAAGCACATGGTTTATTAAGACAAGAGGAAATGGAAGGTACAAAAAATATGTTAAAAACATAATAATAAATTTTCCCCATTCTAATCGTAGCAGGTAGAAGCACATATATCGCTCTTACACGCTACAATCGTGTTAAAGTTTCAAAATGCACAGCTTCTTAATTAAGGACGCAGAGAAGCCTAAAGTCTTATCACGGAGGTCCATTGTCTGGGATACATGTAACTGGCAGACTTGACTTAACAACAGGCTAAGTCTCGTCCCTGAACATCGCATCAACCTCACGTGTTGTCAACTTCATGTCGCTTCTTACTGGCCAAGGAAGCACACGAAAAGCCTCTTTTTAGTCTTATTGCGGAAGTTCATATTTTACGCAGGATATTTCACTTTTTGGAAAAATAGTAACATTTAACGTTCGCATAGCGTAAGGGTTAGTTTAGACCAATGAAATTCAAATGAATTTAGTGCAAGACGGGATCAACGTAACACAGGTACCTAAGGTGGCACGAATTTAGGGGTGGATATTTCATAAACTCATTTTCCTTCGTCCTTTATTTTCGCCTACCGTTAAATAAAATTGATTTCTATCTGTTTTACGTCACTGGGAGTGAAAATTTCATGTTATTATTTGTCAAAGTTCTGTGAAATTTGATCTTCTTTAATTAGGGAAATGAAAGGTGAGGTAGAGGTTGAGTGGAATTTCGCAGTGCCCAGGTTGGTGTTTTAGACCTTCAGGAAACCCACTGCTGGTGGATAAGTTATTATATATAGAACAGGAAACACTCTGTCATATTGTTCAGGCGCTAATGTGGCTCATATCTATGCATAGCCATACTGTCAGACAGCCAGGCAGGCAAACAAATTGCATTCCAAAAACCACTGTTCCCCATTCAGGGGGCTGAAAACATGTAAATCCGCCAATATCACTGTATTTATTTCTTTTTTAAAGAGTGTAATTCTTTCTCGTTTATGCACTACTTAAAACGCAAAAATATGTTATGTTAAATGAAACTCAAACGAGAAGAGCAAACTGGCAAGAAGAGTTGCAGAAGTTCAAAGAGAGACAAAAACGAAAAGACCAAAGGAAAATCTAAGACGAAGGAGAAAGATAAATTAAATATGGTGAAAATGAAGTATCCCTTATGCAGGATTTATCTTCTTTCTTTCTGGAAGGGAGACGTACTAGCTGCTTCCCCGACAACTCATTTCCTTCTTCTGGGAACGTCACATGACGTGACTTCCTCCTCGATAGATAGGCTTCCTGCCGCGAGATTCTGCGATCCAGCCCCTGATTGGCATTCAGAGATAGACAGAGATACACACAAAGATCTCAGAAGAAGACAGATCAGCAAGACAAAGATCAAAAGGATCAGGACCAAACGATCTTCACGCTGGTACCAGAGTCTCAAGCCGACTTGGTTTGTCCTCGTCAACTGATGTGAGAGTTCTCAAGGCTCAATTCTTTCCAGTGTCCCCTCTTCTGTAGCAGAATATACCCCACTCTTCCACCCCTCCTTGCTCATTTCTATGATTCGGTACAACACACAAAAGAAAACACCTCCCCTTTTTCTTACGTCATTTCTAAAACTGTGTCTTACTATTCAGTCCTTTGCAAAACTCGTCTTCTTTGTTCTCCTAACAAGTTTCTTGATAAATGCACAATAAGAAAGGTTACTGATGCCATCTTGCAAAGAACACAAAAGGAAGATATCACCCATATACCGGTGAACTACATTAGAGCGCGTTATACTGTTTCCGAATGTCAATGTTGAACTGCTGTGACATGTAAATCGGCGGAGTAACATGATGCCTCTTTTATCTAAATCTACTTTCAAAAAGTGTTATACTATGTTTTTAATCCAAATGGTGGCATTCTGTTGTGTTCAGTAAAAATATGACGCGTGTTAAATGCCCTGTCAAACAACAATTTTATTTTTAATGCATGTAATAAGTTACATGTTTCCTGTCTACATATTTTGCATGAAAGTTCTGATGATGATGTAAGACTAACAACGAAATACGCAGATTGCAGATAAATTTGCTGTCCGATTGAGCTTGTAACATATTATTTTATACTATGTTAAATAATTTATACTGACTGCTTCATATTATGAATTTCCTTACCAGCCACACAGATCTTAGGGGATTATACTTTGAAGAGGTGAAGCTGATTAAGCGCTTTCATGACAGTCATATTAACGACCCTCTTTAGATATGATGACTTGTCAACATGTTCTGTAGCAACAAATTCTATCAGCTGAAGAAAAAATTAAGCGTGAAGATTATTGCCTTTTTTAGTGTGAAGAACTGTAGGCTGGTACAGAAATACCAGTGCTTCGAATAAATCTGTTGCTGCCAACATCAAAGGAAATGAGTGAGGGTGGAGGCACTAGATTGTTGCAAAATTATGGTACCATTCTATCAGACTGCATGGCGCCACACTTCAGAAGACAGTCTTGGAAACACCTAATCTCACAGTTAATCACAAAGTACGGTACATGGAGATGCCTTTTGAAGCTCATATTGTGTAAGATGTAGGTAAAGGAAACAAAAGGTAAGACAGATTTATCCCTGTAACAGGCCGTGAAGGTCCGAAGGGTTGTGCGACATCGAGGCTCCCACATTTTCTCTAGAAAATCGGCTAATAGATGGCGGTGAGGTTGTCATCCTTACGCGCCAGCCACCCTCTAGCCCCAGGAAGATTCCTGGTACTCATTTCTGTTAGAGACTGAGTCGACTCCAGGGTCATAGTACGGCTGGAAGGATTAGGTAAACTGAAAATATCACTTCCTCGGGACTCGAACGTGCGAACTTCCGGTTTGTAGCGTAGTGCCTCAAGGATAAGTGTAGCCGTAATGCTCTTTACTCGTACTCGGGAGGAGCTACATTCGAATCTCAGCCCAGACACCAGATACAGTAGAACTTGGTTATANGTCGGTCCAAACAACTACTGAGATAGCATCTTGATCTTGCCACGGCTATTCCTTCTAAACACCGTCCAATTCATCAGTCACCTGTCATGCTACCATCCGACTCTATATAACCTAGCTACTGATATCGCTGTAAAATGACCCAGAAAATAATAACACACCCGAACATATCCGAAACGCTTTAAAATACTGAGACCCATCCGAAGGCTTTTCGCTGCAGGACACAGCGCCGTCTTGTTTCTGTGATTTCCAACAGCAAGAGTTACGTCACCTTCAGCTCTCTACACGACACAAATCCCCCCATACCCCCGCCACGGCACTGCTCGAACCCCAATTTCCTGCATTACCGGGACAGAACGACCTGCCACTTAACGGAGGACATGCTAGGGACGAGAGCCTGCGAGTTACTTCTACGTATTGTGTCTGATGTACTCCACATATAATCCTACATAGGTGATTCTTAGTTTATTTGAGGGACTTCTTCAACTGCAGAGGTTACCGTCTGCTTGATTATACTTACCCCCGACACACCTATCACCACAGGGCACATGGGCATAGACGAGGACGTATTCCAAAAATTTGACCTTACGGGGAAAGCACATCAGTTTCATTAGCAATTTTAGAGACACCTGAAGACTACCAATGTCCGTCGAAACATGTAGTGTGTTGTAGAAGAGATTGTAGCGTTAAATATTTCTAAAGGTTTTAAAAAGCAAGTTTTCATGTGAGACGGCTAATCTTTAAAGGGGAAAAATAGGTGATGTGAAACAGGATGTTAAGTAAGTAATATTATTATTATTATTATTATTGTTATTTCGGCTTAGGCCCCCGGGTCTCTTCCCATCCAGAATTAATCTGTAATTATGAATCTTACAGACAGTTTGAAGCACCCCTTGACGGGGGATCAGTCCGTCGCAGGGGCGCTACCTGCACAAGACGACACAAACAGAAGAAACGCAAGTATGCAGCCGTACCTAGAGCGAGATTCGAAACCATGATTTCAAGTGTACAAGCAGGCGAAGACATTTGATTTATTTTAGCTCTATATGTAAATTACGTAACTTGGAAATGCAGGACTGTCAATTGAAAAGAAATTTAAGGTGTTACGCTTGGGACTGAACAAAACTACGACAACCGTTAGTCAGAAGTGGAGGGCCTGGGGTCAAGTATCTAACGCAGAACTTCTAAAGTACGAAACATATAATAATCATTTCGCAACGGAATTTAGATCAGAGGCTGCATATTTTCCAGTAACATAACAGAATTACTTAAAATAGTGAGCAAGTAAGAAAAAGCAAGGGGAGGGGGGTGAATCGTAGCCTGTTTCAAAGCATTATCCCAGTATTGGCGTGCTATCACTTGGGAAAACCTTAATTTCTATATTGGTAATAATGATCCTGGCCGGTCACGGTAGCCGAGCGGTCTAAGGCATGTACTGG
>NW_019736391.1:259218-304935 GCF_002891405.2 Cryptotermes secundus
TGTGTGTGTGCGTTTTTCTGTGTTTGTGTACAGGTAGAGGCCTTGCGACGAGCTGATCACCCGCCCAAGGAGTCCTACCGAATGTGTAAGATCTAGAAAAACCGAAGTGAACGAAGAAGTTCATGGAGGTAGGCCTAGGCCCACTGGGGCTGTAGTGCCAAGAAAAAAAAATAATGATCCTGATTGATAAGAATCTGTCCTCTGCCGCTAATAGAACCAGGTGCCTTCTGAACAAGGGTCATGACCGTTAATGTTTCAACATTAACCTGTTCTTTCGGCCGCGCCATAGCTCAAGCGGTTAGTCGCTGGCTTCCCATCGCAGCGGCACGGGCTCGATCTCGGGTCTGGTCAAGTGGGATTTGTGGTGGACAAAGTGGCGCTGGGGCAGGGTTTTTCCGAGTACTTCGTTTTCCCCTGCCAATCTTCAATCCACCAATTGCTCCACAATCACCCTCAACTATCATTTGGGGCTGGTACAATAGGCCAGAAATGGCCGCAGTACAAGGGACTTAGTCCCACCCCCGTAGCAATAAAGAAACCCTTGCTCTTTGCTATGTGCTGAAATGCACTGGAATGTGAGCCGCTGTAGTATCCGTGTGTATTACAACAGCAGTTTCCGTAGTTTCTGTGGTCTTATTAGTAAATATAGGAGAGTAGGTAAATAGAGGTCTAGACATCCATCTTCGGCATTATTCCTGTTTCTGCACCCTTCACCATCTGACCATCACGCAGTTAATAAATAAATACATGGTTGTCTATTGTATAGTGCTAACATCTAATATACTTGTTAAGATGTTAAGGTGCACAATTCTTCGTGACATCTCATAAATATGCATGTAGAATTTTAAACATAATTACAAGAAACAGAGAGATCTGTGATACGAGAAATAAGTCGTTTTATTACTTTAGATAAAGCAACTTAAAAAGAAAACCTGGTAAGGAATCATCAGATATTAGTGTTTACATGCCAGTTTTAAACGGTTTTCAAATTGAGATCACAACTTTATGCGTTATGACTTGTCCTGAGAAGGAAGAGGATCTTCTATTGACCGACGCCTCTAAAAACTCCGTGATTTTAGTCCGCAAGTGAACTATACCGACCGAGCGACCGCCACTTGTCGGCGAAGTTTAGTGCCAACTTTTGCGGATAGAGGGTGTCGCGTGGTCAGCTCAACGGATACCCACTGCCGTTAATTTCATTTTTCTAGACCGGAGCCGTTATTTCCTTGAAATAGTTCCTCAATTATCATCACGAGGCTTAGTGGACCCCGTTCCAGACCCACTCCTTCTCCGAAAACATCTGGTAGCTCCGGGAATCGAACCCGGACCTCTGGATCTGTAGCCAGGAAGAAGTATCTAAAGGTTTAATATATTCAGAATTAGTTCAAAACCGGAACATGTAAGAGAACCAGACAGGCGTGTGAGCAGAAGAGTGAATAAATAACCATGAAAAGGAATTGAGTGTCAAGAGGACCACCATCATTCACGAGCGAGAATTCTCTAATACTGAACTCAAATATACCTAAGCATTGGTTGTTACACCACAAAAAAAGGTCACAACGAGTTGTTCTTCAGCCTAATTATTTTGAAATAAAAATAAAAGGACGGTTATTAGATCACCTTGATGGTTGCGTGTCTGTTGTATCCCCACTAATTTTTAGGTTTTGTATGTTATCTGTGTTACATCAAAGTAATGTAGCCGATTAGTTCTTCCCAGAACTTCTTGCCATTATTTTTTCATAAAAATAAGTGTGTACTATGCAAAGACTCGACTTATCTCCAAAACCAAAACACACGGGAGAGTTTAATTCAACCCCCCTTTTCACAAGTAGCTAATAATTTGGACACAGCTCGTCCTAACGACCTTGGCCACCCGATAAGTTATCTCTCAGAGTAATAGAAATTTCTCACTTCAGCTTAGGGAGCTGTTGCGTGGGGCTGGGACATTGTAACGCAGACAACATACGGCAGGAAGGGATTGTAACGGACGTCGCAACAGCAACGACGAAAATTGCCATGTTGACGATGATGCTAATAATAATTCAGTTTATTTCTTTATTAATTTACGTGCTTACTTAACTGCCCTAAGGTAAATTATAAAGTAAGCATGAGACAAAGAAGGATGTAAAACAAACACAGACACACAAACAAAAATAATAGACAAGACATAAACTTATATCATTTAGATAATAATATTAATTCAAATTATGCAATCATCATCTTTTTTTTTTTCCTTGGCACTACAGCCCCAGTGGACCTAGGCCTACCTCCATGAACTCCGTTCACTTCGGTTTTTCTAGATCTTACACATTCGGTAGGACTCCTTGGGCGAGTGATCAGCTCGTCGTAAGGCCTCTACCTTTAGACAAACACAGAAAAACGCAGGCAAACATCCATGCCCTGAGTGCGATTCGAACCCACGATCCCGGCTTCCGAGCGAGCGAAGACAGTGCATGCCTTAGACCGCTCGGCTACCGTGACCGGCACACGTCATCCATTATACCGTGAGAATATAAAATATACAATCATACTGAATACAATTACATCATAATAATTAATAAATATCATTATGAAATAAGATTAATGGAAACAAATTGGGTTCCAGATATATCAACGTCCCTGAAAACAACATTAGTAGTTGATGCGCATCTAGCAGAGGGACAATATTTATCTAAAGAACACTGATATAATAATTCAATTAAATATCAACAGCCGAAAGCCAATTACAGATTTGGCACGATCCTAAAGAAAGGAAGTGAACTGCAGTGTTATACGCCGACGTATGTCCATTTGTTTTGGAGATGAAACACACTACTGAGACAATCTTCTGGTCATACATTAATTTTATGCGTTTTGTGGAAAGTACTCATTAAGTATGAGACATTTATGGGAATATGTCAGCTGTCCGTGTGGCTTACGGAACACTCTTACTGCTGCCTCTAAGCTTGTTTTTCTTCTCCGGGAACGCAAATGCCGTTCGAAGCAACGAGACTTGAGAACCTATCACATAAAACGAGCTAGCGAGCCACTGCATTCTGCCTTCGAGATTAATCTCTTCGCCTTCTGAAAGGAGCTATCGTCACTACGCGACCCGTTTTTGGCTCGTTTATTTTATGAAGTCAAAGGCTTATAGAACACACACACACACACAGACGATGTAATGTGAATGTCAGTTGACTAAATCGAATCTCAGAAACAATTCCACGCTATTGACAAGGGTGCGAGAAAAGAGAAGAATGTTGGTTTAAATTTACTGAAGCGTAGGAATGGCTGTGTTCTTCTTAACCCTTCACCTTAACTCTTTAAATCCCAGTGGTAACTATATATACCGGCTGATTTATCACACTGAAACTCTGTATTTTGCCCAGAGAGTGTATTTATGTGCTTCATAAGGTACTAAAAGGTAAAGTCGTTCCTGTGCTTAAGAATTTAAAACTACGCCATGAAGGCGTATGGGGGAGTGGATGTATAGATCCATATTATCTTGCCCTCGGCACTAGATGGAGATGTGGTCAGTTTCACACTCCGGCTGCTTTACCCCAGGGGAAAGAGCCCCCGGTACCCATTGGATAGGATATTTGAGTAGACCCCATAGCCGGTCTGGACTACTTGGAGAAGAGAAAATTTTTGACCCTACCGGGTCTCGAACTCAGAGCGCTCAGTCGTCTAGCCCGTAGCCAGACGCTATCACGACTATGGTTCACACAAAAATCAGCGATTCCTTTTGCCGTAAGTAGCATGAAGTGGTTATGTTCGTGTTGGAGACATAATGTATTTCCTCCAAGCCTCTGCGTGTGGGAAACATCTAAAGAAATATTTCAGATTCACTGGTGAGACAATTCCGAAACGACTTACAGCACGAAACGTGTTAGAATTATCTTCAGTAACTGAACATCAAGGACAATGATATGAGGGGAAAAAATAGGCACATTTGGTAAACCGGTTTACTTCAGTGGGGTACACATGTAACAACTTCTTCAAAAGTCTTCTGTGATCACTGTGATCAAACACGAAAAGTGATACACAAGTAAAAATGTCATATGCAGGGCCTATAACACAAAAGAATGATATTACTAATTCCTTGTGGAGGCAGGGTTGAATACCTCCACCGCGACCTTGCGAGGAGCAGGAGGCTACAGGAAGAGAAGTCTCGAATCTGAGACAGTAAAATGTTGATGTGAGTCCCACGGGAATAGGACCCGAGAATGACTGAGCTGGCGAGGACCAGCAGCAATTGTAAACGACAGACCCGTCCTCTCGTCAGAGAGAGTGCCCCACTTCAACAAACCCTCAACTCTCTGGCAATAATAAAGATCTGGTCTTAAGTCTCAGATGGATGCTTTATTCCAAGAGAGACGGGCTACTGACCGTCGGTCGTAACATAAGACTCAGACTCGGAGCCAGACTCAGTTTTTAAAGGGGAAATATGAGCATGAAAAAAGGCTGACAACCATTTCAGGAGGAAAAATAACGTATAAGTCTATGTATGCTTCATGTTATTAAACTCTTCAAATAAGACAAGATTTGTTCCGTCTAGTGACTATAGTGGAATTAGATTTAGAAAAATTGAGGTATAAGGGTAGAGGAGGAAAAAGAATAATATCATTGACATGAATTGCAGTTTTGCTCTTGTCCCGCTCTGTAACCCTTCGTGTTTGCATGGATAAGGCTGTTGGAAATTACATTTAAAATGCTGTATTGAGTTTCTGAAACTTCCTCCTTCAACAAACTTCGCTTTTTCTCCGCCACAGACACGAGATTCCTTTGTACGGTCCTTAGAGTGTCATGGTAATATCTTGCCACCCTCTCGTCACTGCATCTTGAGAGTAACTACCTACTTTGAGTATATCTGAGAGAGAGTATTCATTTTATGTGGAAAATAAGCTGCATTTAGCAAGAAGAAGAATCTTTTTACCAGCAAATTGGACTTAAATTTGAGGAAGAAACTAGTGAAATGCTACATTTGGAGCATAGCTCTGTATGGGGCTGAAACATGGACACTTAGGGCAGTAGATCAGAAACATCTGGAAAGTTTCGAAATGTGGTGTTGGAGAAGGATGGAGAAGATCAGTTGGACCGATTATGTGAGAAATGAAGAAGTGTTAATTAGAGTCAGTGAGCAGAGGAATATCCTACACGAAATAAGAAAACGGAAGGCTAATTGGATTGGTCATGTTTTACGCAGAAACTGCCTTCTAAAAGAAGTTATTGAAGGAAAGATAGAGAGGCGGATAGAAGTGACAAGAAGACGAGGAAGAAGACGTAAGAAGATGCTGGATGACCTTGGGGACAGAAGAGGATACTGTCATTTGAAGGAGAAAGCTCTAGATCGCATTAAGTGGAGGAATTGTTTTGGAAGAGACTGTGGGCCTGTCGTCTTGACAGATCACTGATGATGATGATGATGATGATGATGATGATGATCTTGCATAATATTTCTAAATTTTACCTGATTTACACATGTTTTAAATATAGAACGTTACCAGTCCCAGCACACTTTCCTATTGGTCTAACGTTTCGTACTTTTCAAGTATTTTGCTCATGTCAACAGTGCACTGTTATAACCTACAAAATACATAATTTGTAATTAACTTATATGTTCAAGTCATGTTAGGGTAATGTAATTGCAACAACACGAAAGTTGAAGATTTCGATCTTCTGCGATATAAAGCCACGTAGTCCGTTGAACTTTAAATTTGACTTTAAACGGACAAAAAGTATATTACATTTCAGGAGATGGAACTCTTCGTATACATAGCGGTGAGAATAATATTTTTAAAATTAAGTTCAAATTCAATAGAGTTTGCAAGAAATATAGTATCACAATCGCAAATATAATTGACTTAGCATATATAAAATTGTTAATTGCATGTGTATAAAGCATTTGCTCATATGTGTAGTTATATATCTCTAAGGCCGCGCCATAGCTCAGGCAGTTTGTCGCTGGTTTCCCATCACGGCGGCCCGGGTTTAATCCCGGGTCTGGTCAAGTGGGATTTGTGGTGGACAAAGTGGCACTGGGGCGGGTCTTCTCCGAGTACTTCGGTTTCCCCTACCAGTCTTCATTCAACCAAATTCTCCATCATCATAATTACCCAGGGCAGGCTACAATAGGCCAATCAGTGGCAGCCGTGCCGAGTGGACCCAGTTGGACTCCACCCCCCAATAGGCGAATTAAAAAATTACATGTCTCTACACATATTTTGTGGGAAGTAGATATATGGATACTTTTATAAGTGCATAGACAAAAATATGTTAATATTTAAGGATCTTTCTACTTCTATTTTGGCCCATTTCTGACCAAGTTGAAGTAAATGTGGTGAATAGGGCATACGGTATTCATGAGTATGAAAAATTCGTAAAAAGAATTAAGCCAGAAAATATGAAGGGAAGAAACAATATGGGAAATCTAGTCATAAATTGAAAGATAATATTAAAATGTGACCAAAAACACTGTGGACTGGATTAATCTAGTTTACGGTAGGGAAAAGTAGAGGGCTTTCCTAATGATCATTTGAGTTCCAAAAGACAAGGAGAATTTCTTGAACAGATGAGCGAAATTTAGCTTCTAAAGAAATATTCTGAACCATGGTTATTTTAAATGTACTTCTGTGTTCCTATTTTCATATGAACATTCACTGAGAGGAAGGGAAGACTCACAACAACTTCAAGTAACGACGACAAATCTTTCTAGTGTTTATCTCCAGACAGTAACACTGCATCTTTCATATTGTTCCTTCTGTTCAAATACTCTCTCTCTCTCACATATTCTCTTAACTTTCCTTTTTCTCTCTCTTCCTTTCGTTAATCGTTCTCTCGTCCGTTCTTTATTCTCTTTATTTCTTTTTCCTTCTCTTTTTCTTCCTTTTCACTTTCGTCCCAAATACGTGCGTATTCGAAATAAAAACCACAAGAATAAACGTCATGCCTTAATCATTTATTCCCTAATCACAATTTAACAGCTATAAATGTATCATCGCCGGTCACGGTAGCCGAGCGGTCTAAGGCATGTACTGTCTTCGCTCGCTTGGAAACCGGGATCGTGGGTTCGGATCTCTTTCCTGTGAGGTACGAACTGAATTCTTATATATTATTCTTATACATTGCCGGTCAGTAGCCGAGCGGTCTAAGGCATGTACTGTCTTCGCTCGCTTGGAAACCGGGATCGTGGGTTTGAATCCCACTCAGGGCATGGATGTTTAGTTTGTGTGTGTTTTTCTGTGTTTTTGTACACGCAGACGCCTTGCGACGAGCTGATCACCCGTCCAAGGAGTCCTACCGAATGTGTAAGGTCTAGAAAAACCGAACTGAATCGGAGGAGTTTATGGAGGTAAGCGTAGGCCCACTGGGACTGGAGTGCCAAGGAAAAAATAAAATGTATCATCAGCTAATCACTTGCAAATTCTTCATACACATACGCTGCTTAATCTTTGGCGAGAGAAAACAAACTCGGTTTGCTCTATATTCTGGAATCACATTGGCTGCAAAAATTTAAAAGAAATTATTTGGGATATATCGAACTTCCTACTGAACTGTATCCAGTAATTTGGAAATGTATGTGGACAGATATGTTTACAGGTTCCACTGGGCAAAGTAGTCGTATTCTATTCCCAGGTCTTGTTATGTGTCAACACAATACAACTGTTTCTCTACAAGTCGCTCAATAAATCCTGGCAGTATTTGTACAAGACTTCGTGCCACTGTGACTTTTCGTGGTGAATTAAAAACAGGAAAGGGTGAAATGAGGGAAAGTGGGCTGGAATGGACCGAAGCCAAGCAGTATTACTAAACACCTTGACATGTAGTTACTCAAGTCACAAATTTCGTACTTCGATGCACGGAACTATATCATCTGTGATACTAACACTGGTAATGAATTGCTACAGACTGGAATCGTATTCCACACATTTGGCGGTACCCGCGTCTAGAAGTTGTGGGGATTTCTACCTGGAGAAAGAATTTGGCAGAATGTCTCTCTTGTAAATTAGACGGACAAGGCAAGTGAGCTTATAGATATGGGGGAAAAGAGTGATGATTCATTGAGCGAGAGAATGTATTAATATTTACATAAGAATATAAATCAAACCAAAGATATTAAAACTTGTGTGAATGCCACGTTTACAACAACTTCAGTATACATGTCAGACAAGCATTAGACGCTAAGATTTGAGGTTTTCATGGCGGTGACTATGAAGAAAGCAGTCTTCTGGGATGTGGCACCGTGTAGATGTGGTGTTAACCGACGTTTCGGAGGAACTTTTCGCCTCCATTTTCAGGGTAGGAGAAATAAGAAATCCGCTTCTAACCTGAAGATGGAGGCGAAAAGTTCCTCCGAAACGTCGGTTAACACCACATCTACACGGTGCCACATCCCAAAAGACTGCTCTCTTCGAGCCTTAGACGCTTAGTGCTGAAAGCCATGTCTCATATATTAAATAGGCATTTGTGCACTTCTCAGAAATACGAAACACCGGACTATTTCGAAATCTTAGTAAGAGTCTTTTATGTTGTTTATTTGCATTTTATAAATGTTTCTGCTGTACTTGTAATGTGAAATTCCATTTGGTTGTACGTCTAACATAAATTTGTTTTGTATATACGTGCACTCTTTGTAAACCCAAAATTCCGAAATTTATTTAAAGGTATATAGAGCCAGAAAAGACTAATAAATATGACTGCTCACTCACTCACTCATGGAGCTCAGCCCTTCTTGAGAAGCCGCAAATTGTTCATCTACTCAAGAGTTTCCCGGCAGTTTATGGAACCCGAAGGTTCATTACCGTGTTCACAAGAGGCCTCCACTGGTCCCTATGCTATGCCAGATCAATGCAATTCACACCATCCTATCCTATCTCTCTAGGATCCATTTTAATATTGTCCATCCATCTACTTCTTGGTCTTCCTAGTTGAATCCTTTTATTTGGGTTTCCCACCAATTTCCTGTATGTAATTCCCTTCTCCCTATTCCTGCTACATGCCATGCCCATCTCATGCACCTTGACTTTATTATTATAATTATAATTGGAGAAGAATACAAGTTATGAAGCTACTCATTATGCAATAAATATCAATGTTAAAAATGCAAAATTATATTCATGAAATTAAATACGAATTGGCATAACAGAGCTATTCGTTCTTTACTTAACGGTGCCTTGCAGAATGCATAATTTATAATTCTGTCATGACGAAAGGCAACAAGAATATAAATGACGAACTGAGAACGTTACGACCTTAATCTCTTGTACCGTAATATCCCAAGCTTCAGTGTGAGACACTTAGGAAAAATCTCGAAAATATTTGCGCTTGTGGCTGATTTTCTCACCAAGATTGCAACCCGGTATCTGTGGAATTAGAAGTGGAAGTAACCTTTTAATAAGGCCGCGCCATAGCTGAAGCGGTTAGTAGCTGGCTTCCCACCGCGGCGGCCCGGGTTCGATCCCGGGTCTGGTCAAGTGGGATTTGTGGTGGACAAAGTGGCGTTGGGGCAGGTTTTCTTCGAGTACTTCGGTTTCCCCTGCCAATCTTCATTCCACCAATTGCTCCACAATCACCCTCACCTATCATCTGGGGCTGGTACAATAGGCCAGAAGTGGCCGCAGTGCAAGGGACTTAGTCCCACCCCACTAGCAATAAAACAAAACTTTTTAATTGATCCTTTGTTACAATTTTTTCATGTCGTTCTGCGATTACGATCAATTCCACGTAATTTCTCTTTTAGCTGAGGCTCTTAAAATCAGCAAAATGTCATTCAGATACTGAGAGTATGGGGGGGGGATACTTCCACTCACACACAGAGCCAGGTCTTCGTGGTATGGAACTTAATTAAGGACAGAGACAATAAATAATTCACATTTTGTACAAAATTCTCTTACTGTATCCACAGATAGAAACAAAGGTTCATTTGGTTTGCGTTCCACAGTGTGCCCACAAATGATAAAGCGACCAGGAATTGTACTTCGAAAGAAACAAATCAACATCACAATGCGACAGCTGCTTACATCCTTTGGCTGTCACAAGAATAAAATTACTGTAATAACGTAGAAAATATTAAATATCTTGTTCCCCTACTTTACCTTTTTCTTACACTTCAACTCCATTTTCTGCTTAATGTTACGCTGTTCTCTTATCAGTTCTTTCTCCTTTCTCCCTTTCTCGCATTCCAATTCTTCCTCTTTTACTTCCACACCTTTTTCACTCCGTTTCATCAGACACTTCATTTGTCCTCCTCTGTGTTTTCAATTCACTTAACTAATTTAATTATGTTTTCGGTAGCGATACATCCTCTGTATCAAGTTTAGAGCACCATAAACGGTTTCATGTGATGCTACATAATGACTTATACGGCACATTTATTAGTTAGAGGCCAGTTCTCGGCCTTAACAAAACGTAATAAACCACACGATACTGAGATAGTAATTTCAATTATGAGAAATACGCCATTCATTACAGTCCTGTACCATGTGCGTGGTTTTGAGACTTAGTTAATGAAATCTTTATTATCATTAATGATTCAATAAAACAATTTGTTTTTTAAAGTATTCCATAGTGCTTAAGCTGTAATATGAAGCTAATATTATCTAACAATTATTTACTAATAATTCGTTTAAGATTATCACTAATGATTCAATTAAACAATTTGTTTTTAAAGTATTTCATAGTACTTAAGCTGTAATATGAGGCTAAGAGCAACGTTAATTATTATTTACTAATAATTAGTTTAACCTTCATTTCAGACATCATATAACTTACCAAACAGTGAAAATGGTTCTATTCCCTTGCGGGGTATGCAACTATATCATACGTGTCGTAATCTGTGATCGTCCAACTAAGCTTTGAACCAGGGTCGTCCTTTACGCTCTTCACCTTCCAACCAATCTAGGTCACAACATAATGATTTCCTCCCACTTCTTCGGTCTTCCAAATGGCCCAGCTATAAGTTTAAAAAATTCTGCATGTATTGTCCCGCACACGGCTACCAGTAATTCCAATGCAAAGTGTTCGATTTCTTTTAATGTTCCTGACTGATTGCACAGTGATACGTAGGTGTCTGATTCCTGTACTGATGTTTGCTTTAAATTCCCTTCTGAAACATACGACTCAGTGAATACAAATTATCTGAAACGGCTTGGTCTAAATCCATTTCTTGTAGACCAGAAAGTTGCAATCTGAGCCAGTCCGCACATAGTTACTTCTTCCTTATTTTACGTGTATTCACAGCCCTTCTAATTGTCAACAAACTGCTTTCTCTCTTCATTGATACTGAACTTACTCTGGGTTACTTTTTTCTGCAGTAAAACCCAACTAAGACGGTCACGGTAGCCGAGCGGTCTAAGGCATGTACTGTCTTCGCTCGCTTGGAAACCGGGATCGTGGGTTCCAATCCTACTCAGGGCATGGATGTTTAGTTTGTGTGTGTGCGTTTTTCTGTGTTTGTGTACAGGTAGAGGCATTGCGACGAGCTGATCACCCGCCCAAGGAGTCCTACCAAATGTGTAAGATCTAGAAAAATCGAAGTGAACGGAGAAGTTCATTGAGGTAGGCCTAGGTCCACTGGGGCTGTAGTACCAAGGAAAAAAAAGTAACCTAACTAATCACACACACATATGTATATACATTATATACTAAGTACATACACAATAGTGTGGGGAGTAAGAGCTGGGGTGCTCTGGGAACCGCTGGGCAGACGGGCCGAGTCACCCCCAGTACAGGGGGAAGTGGTGGCCAATTTTAGTCAGACCCTTCCTTTCGCCGAAAAGAATGTTCCATTTCAAGATATGTAAAAATGTAGAAAGAACAAAAATATGGTCAGGGGTCCCGGCTGGACTCGAAATCAAATTGACGGTGCTGACAAGAACCAGCAGTAATTTACCAGACCAAGAGACAGACAACGGTAGCCGAGTGGTCTAAGGCATGCACTGTCTTCGCTCGCTCGGAAGCCGGAATCGTGGGTTCGAATCCCACTCAGGGCATGGATGTTTGTGTGCGTTTTTCTGTGTTTGTCTACAGGTAGAGGCCTTGCGACGAGCTGATCACTCGCCGAAGGAGTCCTACCACATGTGTAAGATCTAGTAAACTCAAGTGAAACGGAGAGTTTCATGGAGGTAGGCCTAGGCCCAAATTGGGGCTGTAGCGCCACAAAAAAAAAAGAGACAGACAAACTATCGGCTTCTTGCCAAACAATATTTGTTCAATGACTATATATACACGTATATTACTCGAACATGCAACGTTCGTTAATATGGTTACTGTGGTTAACTGCTATTTCCATGGTCAATAGAGTTAATATTGCTTAATGTTACCATGGTTACAGCCGTTGCTATGATACTACAGTGATTACTGATTGCTGCAGTTATTGCACTCCTGAAGGGGTGCTAGTGTCGCTAATATCTCACAAGAGGATGGTCCGTTGCTTTATTTTCGATTGTAGGAAATTATAAAGTATATACTGGGGCCTCAAATTGGGCAAGTTCTTATCAAATTTCATCAAACTATTTACGGTTTTCGACAAGCGGAGAGACAGAGAGACATTACAACTACTATACATAGAGCTTTATGTTCAAATAAGACATAGTAAGGCATAATAACAGGCCGCGCCATAGCTCAAGCGGTTAGTCGCTGGCTTCCCACCGCGTGGGTCCCGGGATCCATCCCGGGTCTGGTAAAGTGGGATTTGTGGTGGACAAAGTGGTGCTGGGGCAGGTTTTCTCCGAGTACTTCGGTTTCCCTTGCCAATCTTCATTCCACCAATTGCTCCACAATCGCCCTCACCTATTATCTGGGGCTGGTACAATAGGCCAGGAGTGGTCGCAGTACAAGGCACTTAGTCCCTCCCCACTAGCAATAAAAAAAGGCATAATAATGATTACGTTCAACGAAATGTGATGAAGAGTAACCTCGTAAGGCAAGGCAAAGACTGTAATAGCCTGGGTAACCTGTCCACGGCCGGTACAGTCGAACAGAATATGTCTGTCACTCAGTCGCAGTTCAGATGCAATTGGCATACTTTTAAGCTAATCTTCTTAGCAATAAAGAATGACAGATTAATTGGAGTCTAGGAAGACGATACCATGTTCTATAAAACAGGATACTGGGGCCTCATTTTTATACTTGGACTGGAGATCCAATCAAAATAGTTAAATTTGAGTTAGAAGTTTAATTAGTTTCCAACAATCAACCATGCTCTTTGCTAAGGCATGCTTACATGTCATTAAGAGAGTCTGTTAAAAATATACAAAGGAATCTACAGTTACCAGAAGACACGCATGAAGCATACAAGTTGCAATTCAGCAAACTGCAGAACTGTACTTCGGTCTTTATAAGACTCCACACAACAATGAATATTGATGATCTTTCTTTCTCCCTTTCTTTACGTCTCTTTCTCCTTTCTCCTTTCTTCCTTTCAAGTCTTCCAGCCTTTCCCTATTCTTTTTTTAATCCTTTCTTTCACTTTTCTACTATTCATTTTCATTTATTTGTAGACTTACTTTTATTTCTCTCCTTCTCTACATCCTTCTACCTTTCTTTCTGTTCATCAATTATACCTTTTTTCCCTCCTTCTTTCTACCAGTAATTGATATGGACGGAGGCAGCTATAGCTTTTTGTTAATGACGGTGTTAATGAAATTACGAAGCGAGTAATGTTGATCAGAAATCAAGTTAAATTTCGATGTTAATTCTTTCTTCGTTTACCGTCATTTAATCATGCGCATAAGCGCGATAGGACTTGGACTGATGACGTAGGAACGAAGTGTAAGGAAGCGAACATTATCTACTTCAAGTTATTGTTATAGAACATGCACGACGAATGTGACTAAGTAAAACCATGAATAAGCCCTTGAGGGCAATAGATCTCCCAGTGCAGATGTGAGTAGGAATTCTAATGAACGCAAAAGCTGCAACTCTAAGCACGTTGCGTATCAGAACATGGAAATATTCTGGGTTGAGCTGCAGGCGTCCAACTATGTGAACGCTAACCCAGATTAATGCTTTTGTATGTGTAGGAGCAAGCTGGGAAGACCATGTAGACCGAATGTCCCATTCAAGAATTTAGCATTACTGTTTCGTATACAGAGACGGATTACCGTGATACCGTCCACATTTTCCTTAGTTCCTAGAGACCAAGGCTGTGGGAGCGTATGCAGGGTACCGTTTACTGGCTGCAACACCCTGTAGTTCGGAGAGAAAATGGCGTTCTGGAGGAACGTATCGCTTGCATCTTCAGATTGTAAAAGTAAACCAAGCAAGAAACCATCAGAAGCAGAGGCCCTCCTTAACATCAGGCTCTATCAGAACTACAGGGTGTTATAACTCAGAAGATTTTAATCTTCACAGTCACAGCCGTGACAAACTCAATATATGAATTAAATATCCGCGTGTACAGAATGGGTGGAAAGTTGTGACCGGAGAAAAATTGGACTAACGGGACTGGAAAGAAATTAAGGCATGAATTTGTCCAATTCAGGAAGAAAACTTAAAACGTATAGTAGGCTTGGTTCTGGTACGAATGAGCCCATAGGCGAAAAGTGAGCCCGGACTTTAACCTACTAAAATTCCGGATATCTCTTCTCATTGTACCGTAACAAGAGCATGACTATGCAACTGCATAGTTTTATGAAGGCTCCACGCGGTAGCTAGTAGATTGAGGGATTAAGCTACAGGAGTTCAATTCCAGATGGGATCATTACATTTTTCAGTTGACTTAATCCTTTCAGCCGCATTATGGCCCTGGAGCCGACTCAGACTCTAACAGAAATGAGTACCAGGAATCTACCAGGGGGTAAAGAGAGCCGGTGCTGTGAACTGACTGTCTAGAAAATGTGGGAGCCTCGACGTCTCACAACCCTATGGGCCTCCACGGCCTCTAACAGAGATAGTTGTACTTTTTCACCTTATCCCTGGAACATGTCAAGTGCTTTAAAGTCATGTCAAAAACATTGTCGTAAAGCAACACTTTTGGCACCCGAATTCTACGACACGCTGTATTCTGGCAAAGAGAAGGCTATAAACTATCCAGAATGTGGAATTACTTCAGTCTATTGGAGGTAATAAATAAAATGGCGCCGTACTGGCAGAATGTGCTACTTTACTGCTACAACTCCTTGTTTTGCAAAGTAACTCTCCCAAACGTATAACTAACCCGATAAGAATAAAAACAGAAGGGAACTTTTTTACTTTTTATTCTCCATTATGCGCCATGCTTGAGCTTGAGCAGTATAGGAACTTGCCCCTTAAATGTTCAGAAGGAGAAAGAACGTGGAGGATGGACTGTACACTACACATTACCTTCCCTCTCTTTTTCTATCTCTCTCTTTCGATCTATAAGAAAGAATTGCTTTACGCTTCTTCACTGGAAAATTGATGGTTTGCAGTTCAACCAAAAACTATACTGCAAAAATTGAAATAGGAAGGAAAGCAATACAAAGTAAAAGAAAAGTTTAAACTATATTATATTTATACGACTTTCTAACAAGAACCATTTAATCTTTCGGCTTAAACTTAATGATGCCAGGAAATTGAAATTGTTTTCTCTCAAAGTTCTATGATTTGCGGTGTCTGAAGTTATAGTCAAGTTTCCGCTGAAGCAATGAAGCAAGAATTAAATTTATCTGTAGAATTTAATAAGGAAACGCGTAACTAGATTAAATGGGCATACCAAATAACGTACAATATATGCCTATATAATTTCAAACAGGGCTACAATTTCGTTTTTAATGTTAGATGAGTCCGAGATAATGTCTGGAGAAGAGACCAGTATAACATCAATGAGAGAGCCAGTTCGCTTCTGCATTATGAACCTCAGCCTCACTCTAAATTATTGGTCCAGTAGACGCTCCTTTTGAGGGGTAACGCTTACCGGAATCTGAGGTTGATCATCAGCTTTCAGCAACTGCTGAGTTAATTACTTCTTACTTCGTTTAGTTACGCTTTTATGAAGGTCACATGTTACTTTTACGTAACTTTGGGCGTCGTGGGGACTCTGAACGATGAATGGAAACCTGTCTGAAACGGAAAATTTAAGTAAAAGGGTTAATCTGTCCTGTGCTTAACTAATTAAGCACTAGATTATGAAAGGCGTAAGGGGGAGTGGATTTTCTTGACCTCGGCACTAGCTGGAAGTGAGTGGTCAGCTTCACGTCCCTGACGCTTTACCCCCGGGGAAAGAGCCCCGATACACATTGGACAGGAGGCTGGATGGGCCCCACAGCCGGTTTGGACGATATGGAGAAGAGAGAATTCTGACCCTACCAGGACTTGAACTCCTGCCCCTCGGTCGTCCAGCCCGGAGGAAGTCATTTTACTGACTGTGTTACTCCGGCTCAATTACACACATAACAATAACATTAATGAAGACATACTGGTATATGACTAATTCTTGTACCTCTCATATGAATAAATTTCTTCGCCTGAGAAATTAGAGCAGTTCCATCCGAAGCAACTGGATAGCGTGGAAAGGAACCTGTGCTTTTCTTTCAGTTGAATTCCTCAAAAGCCAGTAGTTACAAAAGCGACTGATGAAAACCAGCCTGATTCGGAGTGATGCGATTAGCCGGCTCGAAACGGAGAGAAGCAGCCCCCATCTCTCTCTTCAGTGCAATAAGTGGACCATCTGAAATTGGAGACTCATTTCCTTTAAATCCCCGCCAAGTCTTTTCCTCCCCGAACCAAAGTCTCTTTCATACACTTTTCTGAGAGCTAGCGGATTCCTCTCCGGTGCAGCTCCGCGTCTATTAGCAGAGTCCATTCATCTACGGGTCAAGTATATTCAGTTAGCAAAAAAAGTGAAGTATTTGCAAATAATTCGGAAATTGGCATAAAATTGGATTTAATGTCATATTTTTATGATTCCAAATCATTACGATCATAGCATCAATCATAACGTCAATGTATCTACGATTGGCTGAAATTTAGGAAGAAGTGTAAATTTGCAACTCGGAAAATTTGTCAGCTTTATTTGTATTAATAATATGAAACACAAATTATCGTGTAAATATATTCACTCATTTATCTGGAATATCTGACGGTCGTTTCCCCGAACATGTTAGTTATTATGGTGTATATTCATGCAAACAAAACAAGCAAATACTCCGTGGTTTTAGTCCGCAGTGAACTATACCGACCGAGCAACCGCCGCATGTCGGCGAAGTTAGTGTCAGCTTTTGCGGATAGAGGCTGTCGCGATGTCAGCGCAACGAATCCCCACGGTAGTTAATATTCGGTTTTCTAGACCGGAGCCGCTATTTTTCCATTCAAGTAGCTCTTCAATTATCCTCACGAGCCTGAGTGGACCCCGTTCCAGACCGAATACTTATCAGAAAATCTTACAGTGCCGGGAATCGAACCCGGAACCTCTGGATCTGTAGCCAGGAACTCTGCAAACTTGTTAATTTCACCCAGCAGATTGTGTAGTGGTAATAATCTATATGTATTCGAAGGTCTTCTTTTCGAATCTTGGTTGAATACCAGCGATCATTTTTATCCCATTTCCCTAAAGTAGGCTTATCTTTCTGTGTTTTCCTCTGTCACTGCATTGCCGAAAGAGTGCCTCTATAACACCACGACAGCTTCTTTGCATATCCTCTCCAGTACATCAGTCATCCTGTCTCTGGACTGTATGCAGTCTAGACCCTAACGGAGGCACAAGATAAACCACAGAAACTGGTAATCTTAATAAGCACTAAGATTTGTTGAAAGAGAATTCGGTCTGAAGTATACTTATCCTCCCGCGTAAATTTTTAGACATTACTGTCGAATTAGTTTTAAAAATTTTATTGTTTTGTGTTAATATAAATTAGTAATATTACTCGTAAACTCGCCGGTCACGGTAGCCGAGCGGTCTAACGCATTTACTGTCTTCGCTCGCTTGGAAACCGGGATCGCGTGTTCGAATTCCACTCAGGGCATGGATGTTTAGTTTGTGTTTGTGCGTTTTTCTGTGATTGTGTACAGGTAGAGGCCTTGCGACGAGCTGATCACCCGCCCAAAGAGTCCTACCAAACGTGTAAGACCTAGAAAAACCGAAGTGAAGGGAGAAGTTCATGGAGGTAGGCCTAGGCCCACTGGGGCTGTAGTGCCAAGGAAAAAAAAAATATATTAAACTCAGTTACATTTTGTTTATCCTGAATGACTACAATATATTTGTACAGTTATAGAGAACTGCATGAAATACTTATGTTCATATTTTAAAATGATCTCTTAACTTCATCAGTCTTTCATTTAGAAGAAGTTACTACATCTCTGTACAGACTTTCTTATATCTGTCACAAATAGAAATATTCCACCAATTTTCTTCCAAACGAAAGAGTTTTTATTCTTTAGAATTCACGTTGCAGTTATGTATCGTGCACCACAGATTGAGAACCATGTCATTTATACTATTCTACCACGAGTTGATGACGGATTTACCCATTAATTCGGAGTGAGGTCCTTGAGGTTTTAATATAGATTACTCGCAGAATCGCTGTGACTCTTTCTGTTGATAGAAATATCCCAGGAAAGCTATTAATCTCGTGGAAATGGCTCCGCGGGGGGGGGGCTGATTATTCTTGCCAAAAGTTGCCTCAGACTCCCCACAGACGCCGAGCACTTGTGCCCTATTTCTTATTTGTTTCCCTTCTCCTTTGTTCTCTTCCAGAAGCGCCATGCTGAAAACAATTGCGGTTTCAGCCATACCAACTTCGCAACAACAGATAATGCCTTTCGCTTACTAGAAGGAAAGCTGATGGGGGGCGGGGGGCGTGTGGGTAGCAGAATGACTACGCTTCAATACGCAATTACACCGTCACATGCTTTCGTCTGGATAATACTAAAAATGAAATTGTTATTGATACATGATTTGTTTTTATATAATTTAACAAGGTTTATCTTACTGAAGACGTCATGTACAATGCCGAAAATCACATTCAATAAAATTAATATTGTTAATTAGTACAATCTCCTTTTAATTTTCCGTCACAGACAGTCCACTAATTCTCATATTTTGCTTTGGCGAAATCTAAACTTGAGTATATTTCCGTTACTGGAACTTTATTGTGGTTACTGACTCCAGTAAGCTTGATCGCATACAAAGATCTTGTGCAGCCCTTTTCCGCAATATATGAGGACACGTATTTTTTTTTTTCAAAATATCCGCCACCACTGTAATAATTGACTGCAAAAATCGAATTTCCAGACGCTACATTTTACGTCTCGTCACTCCGATACTGTTTTTAATAAATGTTTGTAATGCAGCCAAATATTTCCTTGCTCTTCTCGCAACAAGTGACATTAGTGCGTCTACTAGAACTATGTTCTGTTGCTCCTTCAGCAACTGGCCTTTAGTTCGACGTGTTTCTGCTGTTAATACAGTTTGTATATCTGTGGATAATAAGCCTAATAATAGATAAGCTTAACTGAAACAATTTCTTTTGTTTCTTTGTTTTGTCCTGTGTTGCCTGATTGCTGTTGCTGTTTATATTTGTTCTAATTCTGCAACTGGTCAATGGCTGCTGAACTAAGCACATAAATTTGGGCCGCGCCATAGCTCAAGCGGTTAGTCGCTGGTTTCCGACCGCGGCTGCCCGGGTTCGATCCCGGGTCTGGTCAAGTGGAATTTGTGGTGGACAAAGTGGCGCTGCGCAGGTTTTCTCCGAGTACTTCGGTTTCCCCTGCCAATCTTCATTACACCAACTGCTACACAATCAGCCTCACCTATCATCTGGGGTTGGTACAATAGGCCAGAAGTGGCCGCAGTACAAGGGACATAGTCACACCTCACTAGCAATAAAAAAGTACATAAATAAATAAATATAACTGAATTTTATTGAATATAAAAGATTCATCTCCTGACATACGGAGGATAATTAGATTTGAAGTTGAGATATCGGCCAGTGTGGGCGCGTTTCCTGCAAACTTTAGTGGTCAGTGTCATCCATTTTCTGATGGCCAGAACATCCAGAATAGGACACCGACGGTCTTATTTTATTTCCAAAGTAAACTGGATATGAGGTCTTAGGCCATGAAGGTGTTTTAAGGAATTCTGTACCCTCTCTGGGCCATGAGGCGAGACCACAAATATGTTATCTATGTTGCGCAGCCAGCGCGACGGTCTGTATTGTGCCGAGCAAAGACCCAGTTTCTCAGAACGTTCTATGAAGGAGTTGCTAACAATGGGTGATAGAGAGTTCCCATAGTCACGACGTCTTTCTATCGGAAGGACTTGTCGTCCACCTGAAAATATGTGGTTCTCAAACAAACTTCCAGCAATCCAATAAAAGCTTCAAGTTGCAAGACAGATGGCTCCACCAATGTTTCGTCCTTATAGAGTTCATTTCTGATGACTTGATGGGTATTTTAGTGACGAGACTAATAACCTGAAAGCTAACGATAACAGCTGAACTTTGAAGATTTACAGATTTCAAAAACTGTGTGAAGTAGTCAGAATTCTTTATGAAGTTTCATCTTCTCCGACGAAAAACTCAATATCTTATTAAGAAAACCAACCAGGATGTACAAGAAGGGAACCAATGGGGCTCACTATTGGTCTTTGATGAATCTCTGGTTTATGAATTTTGAGAAGACAATGTAGATGTGGAGGCTTGCTGTGATATTGAGTCTACTTAAGTTTTAGGTCAGTAGGAAGAATAACTTTGGGTCTGACAAGCAGATTTAAACTTTCCTCTAAACTTCAGCCGTATGATCTTCAGGAAAGTATTAATAAACCCCAGGCGGTAGCAAAGTGTTTAACTTATTCCTGTACTTATAGTCATCTCACATCACCGCGCAATTGTCTTTGCCTGCCTGAAAAATCTTAATATCTTTCTTGAACTTCAATCTTCTCGTGGGTTCGAACTTCTTTCTTGTCATGCTGGCAGTGCTTGACTTAAACGTCTTTAATATGGACCTGTTCTTCTATGTACACGGTTTACGGAAGTTTTAATGGAACCGATTGAACAGTATATCCAGGTTCCAGGTTGGAGTGTGGATTTGCTACCGCAAAATTTAAGTCCTTCATAAGAACCGCTTTCTCAGAGTCTGTGAGATCATGTTCCGAAAGAATAAATTTCTTAGAATCTAAGGCTCAGCTCTCCTGCTGATTTCAGACGTATATGCATCAGTAGTTTACGGATATAGGTACATTGGTTGTCCAGTGATTGGAATTAGCTCTCTCTAAAGGACCCACCCTTGCACCTGAGGACGGAAAGAGATCCAGTTTCGAAATGTTGTATTTTTCATTGTTGTAGGATTTCAGGGTCTCACAGCGGTAGTTATGAAAACCGTCCTTGCCTTATCGTACCCAACTCTTGGTTTCTATTGGCTCTCCCGCGAAGCCAGGAAAGAGAGAAGAGCGAACCAAAGGGGAACCGGCCAACAGAGCTTCCTCTTACCCTCTGGGCCTGACTGACAGCTCATTTTGCCTGGCCACATGTTCTCGCTGTTTTCTTGCTCGGCTAATATTCGACCTTGAAGATGGAGGTGATTCATTCCTCCGAAACACCAGCTCATATACAGACTACATGGCGCTACATCCCAGAAGATTGCAATTTTCTTTATTGTTGTTACATTACTTAATGATGGAAAATGTCCTCACCCCCAAGAATCCCGATTACGCACGTGTTCGCATTCTTCCTACAGAATGTTACCATAAACTTCACAAAGCACAGCGCAAACACGCTACTTCTAAAATTCGTGTTTTTAAAATTGAAACACGGGAGAGAAGGATGATTTTGAATGCGGAGAGACAGGCAGCCGACAGGTTCCATCAAACTGAACTGCTGGGGCGTTATATCGTTGGCTGCACGCTCTCAATCGAAGAGTCGAGTTATGGCGACGCACCGCGACGTCAGTCAAGTGTATGCTGGGAGGACATCCATCTTGTTCATGAGTTTGTAGCAGTCTTGATGTACGTTGTCATCGAGTCAACAAAAAGCATTTCATCATTCTGACAGCAACAGCCCTCCAGAAGCGGCAGCTACTGTGTGGCCAGAACAAACAGTGTAACAGCTACCGCCTGACCAAGATATCAGCCCTCTGTACTATCAGGCCTAGTAAAACATGGGGGGGAATTACCTGTTCTCAAGTCTGCTGATTCTGTGTTCCGCAGGGGCCAGACCTGTTCTGCGGTCCATCCAGCTGACAGCTCACTCCATCTCGTGACGAGGCCAAGAATACTGGAGCTACATCTCATCTCTCACATAAATCTTCATGATTCTGTCCTTCATTAATTTAGCCCAGGGGCAAATTTTCCTTTACCTTTTTAATTCGCTTAGCGGGGGTGGAGTCCAGTTGGGTCCACTCGGCACGTCGGCTACTGATTGGCCTACTCTACCTGCCCCGGGTGATTATGATGATGGGGACTTTGGTGGAATGAAGATTGGCAGGGGAAACCGAAGTACTCGGAGAAAACCTGCCCCAGTGCCAATTTGTCCATCACATATCCCACTTCACCACACCCGGGCTCGAACCCGGGCCGCCGAGGTGGGAAGCCAGCGACTAACCGCTTGAGCTATGGCGCGGCTTATATTTATTTTACCTTCATTAAGCCTACTGAAATTTCAGCGAGAAATTGTTAACAAATAAACTCGCTTAAGAACGCTTAACGTCAGTAACTTGAAATGATATGGACAGATGTATTAATACGAAGACGCTAAACTTGATAGGGCAATAATAGGCACCAAGCAGTGCTGCTATCTATAGGAAGTGTTTAGGCTACTGTTCATTATAAAAAGAAACTTCATCAGGAATATATGACATATCATTCCTAATTACCGGCAGTCACCTCACAAGCAGCACGCTATGTCCCGCAGACAGACAGTTCGCTGTATTTTTATAATTGTCCTTCTTTCTAGTAGGCAAATGCTGATACAACTTCATAGAATACTGAACACCGATGTTAATTGAGATCTTTCCAATTCATCAGATTGTATTGACATAAACAGTTTAGAAAGAGTTTCCAATTAAATTAAGAAATAACCATTAATTTCTTTTTAAAGCTATATTTCCACTTCTATTATACCTACTCTATACGGCGGACCTACCAACCGATGAAAACACCAACACAGGAACCTTTGCGGATGATACAATCATCCTAGCAACCCATGCAGATCCAGCAAAGGCCACCAGTATCCTACAAAACCACTTAAACCAAATACAAGCATGGCTACACAAATGGAAAACTAAAATAAACCAGACTAAATCTGTCCAAGTGAACTTCACGCTAAGGCGAGAGCATTGCCCATAAGTAAGACTGTATAATAACAATATCCCACAGTCTCCAAGCGTTAAATATCTCGGAATCCATATGGATAGTAGACTCACTTGGAAAGACCACGTAATCAAAAAACGCAAAGAGATTGACTTAAAAACCAAGGAGCTATACTGTTTAATTGGAAGAAGATCCAACTTATCCATAGAAAACAAAGTCCTGCTTTATAAGACAATAATCAAACCAATCTGGGCTTACGGAATTGAGCTCTGGGGTTGTGCCAGCAAATCAAATATATCAATAATCCAGAGAAGCCAATCAAAAATACTTCGAATTATAACAAATGCACCCTGGTAAACAACGAAACATTACATACAGACCTAAATATACCATACATCAAGGACGTCATCAGAGAAAAAAAGTACCTCACACCACAACAAACTAGCAAATCACCCAAACGACATCCTACAGCCACTCGTTGAACCGCAGCATAATCGAAGACTCCGAAGATACTGACCTAAAAGAAAACGAATGAGGAACCTCCCACTGGGGAAGGGACTCATCACGTCATTAAAGAGCATCACAGCTCTTACGCCAGCAAACTAGCTTACAGAATTGTAGATTCTGATTCCTTAATAAATAAAGAAAAAAAATATTTCCATTAGTAAACTGGCCCATACAAGCAAGAGGCAACAACTATCAACTAGAGGCGGGGCGGGACGGAAGGAACTAATACGCGCGCATGCGTACACACACAGACCCAAACTTTTCGCTAGAAGCTGCCGTATCTACTTTGAATGGACATTAGATGGCACACACCATAAAGGCCTATGTTTGTCGTGCAGTCACTACGCAAGAGACACCATGTTAACAGTTAGCAGTGCAAACTAAGCACGAGTATATCAGTAAACTCTACCGTAAAACACAAGGCACAAGACGGCCTGTCTTCCGACGTCTTCTACCTTCATACGCTGTCAGTCACAACATGCGCCAGGCGTTAGTAACTTGTTTTAGGGGCGGATATCGAGTAGGGGAGGTTCTTAGCCGCACTTGTGGCGCTCATTGACGTCACAGCAATATATAAGTTGGGAGTCAGCAACCGATCCATCATGCAAAATGACTTACCCCCAATATGAGATACACTTGAAAGTTAATTTACCCTCGTCATGGGGGTAGGCACTGCAACACGGGTTACTATGTAAATGGGCTGTCCATCTTAAGCTAGGATAGGGTAAAGTTTCTGCTTTATATCGGAGTAGAGAGAGAGAGAGAGCGCAATGGATTCAAGCAACACTTGATTGTAGAAAGTCAGGAGGACAGGAAATATTCTGCAGGTGCCATAGGTCGATTTGTTGCAACGATCAAAAATAACGTAAAGGAATTTCTTTGAGTTTACGCACATGTTTTTTTTCCTAAATCCGTTAGATCACTTTTAAAGTGACTTCAGAGCGTGGAGCAGAGTAACTTCGTTATGTGTATATCCCTCCCTCTCCGGTCTTTTCTCCTCGTTTGTCTCTTTCTTCCTCTCTCTTTCTCTTCGTGTTTTCTTTTACTATCAGTTTATTTGTTAATTTCCTTCAGTATTTAATTCTTTCTTGTTCAATTCTTTCCTTATCCACGGCATCTCCTTCTCTCAGTATTCTTTCATCTCTTTATCTTATTTTATTTCTATTTTACTTTTCTCTTTTCGTGAATTTCTTTCTTTCTCTATTCCTTCGTTACCAAACTTTGCTTCTTATTATTTCCTCGGATATATTTCACGTTTTAGACAGAATGCATTAATATTTTTCTCCAATGGTAACGTACATCCTCTTTATATTTATGCAATAATGGCAACAAAGTATCAATCAAATGCCCTATAAAGGGAATTGACAGGCAGCTCTTATGAATGCGAACCAGAAATTGGACCATAACTTACGGAACCGGACAGACAGATGATGACGTTTGCAATGATGACCATACTCTTCTCCGATACGTCAGTTAAAATCCGCGTTTCGAACACGACAGTGGCAGTTAATTGAACATTAAATCAATACGTGTATCTCTATACGCTTACACATATCGGGCTCGTATTCATTTAAATAATTTGCAATCCTCTTGCCGTATATAAACAGCTTCGGTATTAATCTGCAGAGTTGACCTGCAGATGAGCAGGCACATTGACAGAGCATGTGTGAAGCGCACCAATGGCCGCGCCATAGCTCAAGCGGTTAGTCGCTGGCTTCCCGGGTATGGTCAAGTGGGATTTGTGGTGGACAAACTGGCGCCGGGCAGGTTTTCTCCGAGTACTTCGGTTTCCCCGGCCAATCTTCATTCCACCAATTGCTCCACAATCACCCTCACCTATCATCTGGGGCTGGTACAATAAACCAGAAGTGGCCGCAGTACAAGGGACTTAGTCCCACCTCACTAGTAATAAAAAAAAAACCGCTCCGCTCACTTCACATACGCCTTATTGCATATCTTCCTATATAGAGTGGCAAGGTGCGGAATTGTGTATTTCACGCAGATATGCAGTTAAACGCCTATCTCAGTTGAACATGATGGTATGTGTGATATTGTATTGCAGTAATGCATACCTCGGCTTTGCAGAATCTGCAGGGCTTACATCCCCTTAATACGCTTAAAGGGAATGCTGACATATAAACTAAGGGTTAAAAAGTATCTAATAATCATTTATTGTCATAATTTATCAAGAAATTAAAGCAGACCAACTTGAAGTCAGCTAAGAAGAAAAGAGTCCATTTATGATATCTATACCGAAATTAAAAAAAATATTACTTATATTTCAGAATTTTACAATTTAAAGAACAGAATTTTGTAAACAGCTCTACAATTTCCATACGCTAAATTTTTCCGTACAATGGAAAGAATAAGGATGACTGACATTTAATAAAAATTGTTGTGTCGCAAAATCTTTTACTTGTGTATTCTTACTTTCCAAAAGCATGGGGAGCTCAGTCAGTATAGTGGCTGTGAGCTGGGCGAGTGGAATTCAATTCCCGGTAGAGGCAAATTTTTTTTCTCTTTTCGATAGCTCCCAGACTGGCCCTGATGGCCACCTTATAGGTTTCCCAGGGGGATGAAGAAGCCGACCACTGAGCTCCATCCGGTGCTGAAGTGTGTAGTGTTGGAGTTATACCGCCACTCCCCAATATGCCTTCATGGCAAAGAGCTTAATTACATGCTTAAGTACAGAGGTAAGTTTACATTTGCCTTTACACCCTGCTTCTAGAGGGATGACCTTCAAAATATTGAAATTAGTATAATTACAAATTTAATTACAATAAGAAGACATATGTGACATTGCATATGTTTCGCTTCAAGATCTGTACCAGAAATAACCGAAAACAAGGAGTAGCTGAGACGTGCAAAATCATTAAAATCACATTAGATAATCTGTGTCCTGCGTACAGGAGTAGCTCTTGGCTGCTCTGCTTTCGTGAAGACAGGTGGTCTAACTCAGTGGTTCTCAAATTCATTCATTTTGATGATCCTTTGATGACAATAAGACATTTAAGTTTTCTCAAACTTAAAAAAAATACTTAAGACCTAACTTAACAATTTCGAAAGAATTATCATTGATTAATCTTAACAATTCGCTTAGTGGGGGGTGGAGTCCAACTGAGTCCACTCTGCACGTCGGCCACTGATTGGACTATTGAACCTATCTCGGATGATTATGATGATGGAGAATATGGTGGAATGAATATTGGCAGAGGAAACCAAAGTACTCGGAGAAACCCCGCCCCAGTGCCACTTTGTCCACCACAAATCCCACTTAACCAGACCCCGGGATCGAACCCGGGCCAACGTGGTGGGAAGCCAGCGACTAACCGCTTGAGCTATGGCGCGGCCTTTTTAATCTACGAGTAACAATGCACAAGGAATGTAATGTGGTCTTTTAGGATTAAAATTAATTTAGTATCTTCACTGTTGGGACACTGTTGGGCAGCATCTGGAGAAAATTTCGCCGTCCCCCGCAGATGAGGAGGCCTCCACTTCAATATGACCGAAATAATATGTTAACCTAGCAACATTCTGATCTCTAGCAAAGGGAGTTGATGGTCAAGTCAGATACTTTGCCTTAAAACACAAAACTCGCTAAGTACCACGTAAAACACGACTACATGCTTTCTTTGGTCTCCATATACACAGGATCTGTTCACTTGTAAAGGGCCTATGGATATATTGTCAACAACAGGGATTAGTAGTTTAATGACTGAACATTCTGCACCCCTGCTCCCCAAATCCCACCCCGATAACACAAAACAAATAGATTATCTTCCAGGGACATTGCAGTGAACATGCTCCTATTTTAATTAGACGTTAAGCTAAAACGAAGACAGCTGTAAGATGTGAGAACTATTTCGGATGAATTGCCGACGAAATGGATGACACGTTAATTCTAAAATCCCAGATTAAATGAACGGGAGCAAGGAGCTAGAGCCATCTATCTGCTAAATGTCAAGGTTAATACCAGACTAAGACCAGAAGGACATGGCCACATTATTCTGAGCAGAATAAATACCTGGAAGGTAATTTGGCAGTGACACAGCCTAATCCTAGCTCTCAGGGCTACAGTCGAACCGTACTGAGGGGTTTTACATCCGCTAGCAGCTCACAGACACTCCACGAGACTGAGAAGACGGAGACCGCCTAATTTTGTTTTGCTGGGCCCCATGTTGCCTTCTGCAATACAGTTTTATCAGGAGATGAATGTCGTTTCTTCCAGCAGTTGGTTTATGAGCGGTATAGAGAGATACTCTGTGTAGAACTGGTTACTTCGGACACCATCTTGACTTTTATAACGATGCTTCGGTATCGAGGCTACACAGCGTCGGATGGTACATGAATCGTGAATTGGAAAGGATTGTAAAGGAAGCGGTCGTGACGTAATGGGGGTTGAATTTAAGATTTCGCCTGGATTGCAAATTTCGGGCAGGATTATCGGTGCCCTGCCCGAGATTGGAACCGATCATCTCCAGGCTACAAAGCCAGAATAAACCTTCTAGACAAATCTGTTCGGTGGGATATTGCAGTTGCACTATTTTTAATTTAAATGTTCTTTTCAGCGTTAAGCATCTAAGAAATTTAATACTCATTGTAACTGCAGATGGGGGCACGCGGTAGCGTAGTTGGTTGAGGCACTATGCTACAAGCCGGAAGGTCGCGGGTTGCAGTCCCTATAAGGTGGATTAATTTAATTTTCCTAATCCTTCCAGCCGCACTATGGCCCTGGGATCGACTCAGCCTCTAACAGAAATCAGTATCAGGAATCTCCCTGGGGGTTAAAAGGGTAATAACCTGGGTACCACTGACGGGGTAATAAGCCTTAGGGATTCCACAGGAGGAGGGGAATTTGTGGACTAGCTGGACCAATATTTCCTTCTGAAGGAAATACTCCTCAATGGAGTCAGCAAATATTGTAAGTGGTACCGGTGTGTAATACAGTATTCAAAACAGATCAGCAGACAACCGTCTTATTAAAATTAAAAGAAACCTTTCTCTGTGATTAGGCATTTAAGTACCACGCCATGAAAACATATGGGGGAGTGGAGTGGTGGATGGAGGTGATTGGTCAGAATCACGCCTCGCCACTTTATCCCCGGAGCAAGAGCCCCCGGTACCCATTAAATAGGAAACTGGGTGCCACCGAGAGCCGGCCCCGATGCTATGGACAGCTCCTACCGGGAATCAAACCCCGGCCTTCTAACCCAGAGCCCATCGATACACCAACTAAGTTATCCCGTGTGTTACCATCTTAATAAACGTCTGGAAATAAGGTCACCTCATTCTTATGTTTTTTATAAAGGATCGAGTTAAAGAATACTGAGTAGATATCAATTAAGATTAATAAAATAAAATATTTATTGTTTCCGTCAGCATAACAATTCTTGAAGACGTAGACAAATGAATGTCTACATTAAAGGCATAAATTTTAAAGTAACGGCATGTTTTTTTTACCGCTGAGGCCCGGATTCGATCCCGGGTCTGGTCAAGTTGAATTTGTGGTGGACAAAGTGGCGCTGGGGCGGGTTTTCTCCCAGCACTTCGGTTTCCCTTGCCAATCTTCATTCCACCAAATTCTCCATCATCATAATCACCCGGGGCAAGCTCCAATAGGCCAATCAGTAGTCGCCGTGCCGAGTGGACCCAGTTGGACTCCCCTCGCCCAAGCGAATTTAAATTTAATTTTTTTTAAAGCGAATTTAAATTTATTTTTTTAACGACATGTTTCGACACTTATTGGGTCACCATCAAATGTCGGTTCGTGTTAAGACGTCGAACTTGTGCGCAATATGGATCCATCTTATGGGTTGTCTGTATACTATACAATACGTACAACAACACACAGACAACATTTACTAGAGGTCTATCTGAACAAGGTACCCCAGCATTCGTTTAGAAAGGCGCAGGGAATCTACGAACCATCCCAGAGGACAAAGCCGATATTTTAGTAGAATTTCTAATCAGATATCCCCGAATAAAGTTGTACGCCGTTACCTCTTTCTTGCTACGGATGTAACAAATTACAAATACTAATATTCCGTTGAAGATATTATAGTATCATCGTAATTCAGTGTTTTCCCAAGAGCATCCTAACAATGCAATTAGCAGGAGCTTATAATAAGCTCGCAATTACAGTAGTATATATATATATATATGAAATGTTAATATTTAATTATTATTTTATTTGTTTAAACCACGATCAATTGAATTTAAACCGTGAATAAGAATACAGCCGCTCTTTCATTATAAGCAAACACAGTGTAATTAATTTCTCAAGCTCGTAATATTTAACTGAAATCCTTTGATGTATTAATTTAATCTCATCGTATAAGCTGAAACAGAATTAATCTCGTTATGATCCTATTAAATGTATCACGATATTGTATACGGAAAAGCTTTGAGCCACAATCCACCAAGGTTACAAGTTGCAGCAGTTGGTCCTGAGCGGGAGAGCAGTCACCAAACCTCAAACCAATGTTCACATATTAAGGGAATATTCATGGTCCTTACCGCTGCTACACACAGTCGCACCTCAAACGAGGCCTTCTGTCGAGGAATGAGGTGAGATAAAATGTTTTTATACATAACAGAAATGAAGGCGAAATATTTGTAATTCAAGTCTGAGAGGCAACACACATTAAATACTGCCCTGTGCGTATTGAAGCTTTCAAGGCAGAAAATATTTAGCTTGTGGTCCTGTACCTTCAGGACCGAGATAGTAATTTTGTTCGAAACATTACTAAAATCTGCCAGGATTATACAATGTCTTTATCCACCTGAAAAGAGATTTTTCTTCTTCCAGACTGTCCCTGGCGTCCACCCAGTCTCCTATCCAATGGACAAAGGACACTTGTTCCCTGGCGATAAAGCGGCCAGGGCATTTAGCTGACAACTCACCTCCATCTAGCGTCGAGGTTAAGAATAGTGGAACCGCACATCCATTTCCGCGCGTCTTCATATAAGAGCATTTAATTAATTACACACAAGAATAATATTTAAGATCTGAGGCTTTCACGGCGGTGACTATGAATAAAGCAGTCTTCTGGGGTTTGACACCGTGTATATGTGGTGTTAACCGACGTTTCGGAGGAACGTATCGCCTCCATCTTCAGGGTAGAAGGAAAAATATAAGAAATCCGCAAGCGAAGAGACCGTGAGAACCGGTAAAAGCTCTTCGCTTGCGGATTTCTTATATTTTTCCTTCTATCCTGAAGATGGAGGCGATACGTTCCTCCGAAACGTCTGTTAACACCACATATACACGGTGCCAAATCCCAGAAGACTGCTTTATACAAGGACAATATTATTTTTTTCATCAAAACTATTTAATTCCAGCGTCCATAAATATGTACTTATGGAATTAAAACTCTGTTTTCATTTTACTGAGTCAAAGGAAGCGATATTTTGAACACAGAGAATTTATGCACAAGTTACGAGTTCCTTGAGTGAAATCTTGTGACAAATTTTAGTATGGTTGTTATTTGTTAGCATTTTCTGTTGCACCGTATTGCGCAGATGGTGAGACATAGTGAGACGCGTTACTAACATGTTCTGGTCTCATTCAAAGCTCTGAAGTTTTTGAAGCGACAGTAACCGCGACTAGATCCGTTTCTAAATGGAAGTGAGAACACGTGGAGCGGCTGGAGTTGACAGGCTGTCACCTGTGTGCATCCACATTAGTGCAAATTGGGTACTTTGCTACAAGATTGATCGATCAGTGTGTTGGTTCCTTCGCGGGTGTGTTAAGGCAAAGTAAAATTATTTTAATTTAGGCGATGATGTGAATGGTCGGAATTCGAATCCCGGTGGTCCACATCAGCTGAGGGGTCCACCCATCCTTTTATTTAAAGCCTATCTGGGACTCTCTTTTTGGAGTCAAAGCGACCAGAACCTTAAGTTGGCCAGTCAACTAAATCTAATGACGTGAATCATATGCCCCCATATGTCTCGATAACATGGTACTTTGGATGAAGTGTAAATATACCTCTGTACATTTTTATGGATCTACAGCCCTTTGTTGGGCTTTGGCAATTTTTTTCAGTTTCTTGAATCTACACACTGTCGGTAGGATTCCTTGGACGGGGGATCAACCCGTCACAAGGCCTCTACCTACACACAGAACAACATAAACACAAAATACACGTATACAATACGGACATTCATGCCTGGATTTGAAACCACGAACCCAGCGTTGAAGCGAACGAAGAAAGTTCATGACCTAGACCGACAGGCTACTGTGATCAGCACCTCTGTACATAATGCATGATAAATACAACTCTTACTTGTGAGATTCACCATCTTGGTAAGCACAGTCTCAAAATTTTCTTTTGGTTGTCTGGTAGTTTAACTGAATGCTCTTTTCGGTTTCATACGCTGTTACTTCAGAAGGTGATCTTTAATTTCAATGATCACAGATTGGGGATTGTTCCTCCTTCCTCGAAGACGCTTTCCATTGTATCTATTACATATATATAAAACACTATTGAAAACAAAATAATATGAATTTTACTAATATAAAATTAAGATAAATATAAATCTGTTCCTGTGCTTAACCGATTAAGCACTATGCCATGAAGGCGTATGGGGGAGTGGATGCACACGTCTACATTTTCTTGTTCTGAGCACTAGTTGAAACGAGTGGTTAGCTTCATGCTCCGGCCGCTTAACCCCAGGGAAAGAGACTACAGTACCAATTAGATGGAATAATATTTTAAAACTGCTTAAACTAATATTGTTAATTTTCTTTCCTTTTTTTTTCCATGTAGCATAACGAAACGGAAACTTCAATTTGTGTATCAATATTTGTTCTATTTCCCACTGTGACCTCATAGCTTGCCTTCACATTTTAGCCTCCTTAACATAATGGGAATATGCAATTTCCCCTTCCGCTTTTCTTTATTCAAAGTTAGTTTACTTTCTCCAGAAACAAACCACATTTTGTCCACCTGGACGTAGCATTTCACAAAAGGGAGTACATAAATAATTAACAACTTTGAGTAAACAAAACGCACGAACAATTCAGAATTCACGAGTACTGCTAGAATGGAAAACAAATTCTTACTCCCCACTTTCAAAATATATTCTGGATGTGCTGAACTTTTTTGTAAGAGAGTTGTAAATAAACATGTAGTTATAGCACTAACAGAATACTGCAATAAAGCAATAAAATTTACAGTGGGGTCCTAAAATGCCCTTACATTTCACTACCTCCAAAACATGACTTTGTGATACAACACCTCAAATTCTCCCATTTACGCACGTTTGTTTATGTGAAAGGATAAGTCAGCATTGAACTAAACGATATTATTTATTTTTTAAATTAAATTATAATTTATTTTAACGACTTGGAATGGAAGAGAGTTTTCAGATTCTCGCCTGAAGCTCACCCTGTTCAGATCTATACATGAAGAACCGCGATAAGGAGGGACCAGATTAAATCCTCAGAAAGGTTCCCTATATATTTCGTGATTTTCTTCGTCAAAGGATGGGATATAAGGAAACCTAACTGAAAGTACTCTGTCACCATTTGCCTAAATGGACTAGATAATACAGGAAACGCTAGATTATCCGGATAAGCCAACACGTTTTAACTGACTTTCTGTTGGAAATGAAAGATGCTGTTACCTTTGAGACAAGAGTCTGACTTCTAGGATACTAAACCCCTCTGGGAGGCTACTCATGAAGTTTGGATCCCATTGTGAAAGCTCAATCCATTCTACATTCTCACACTTTTTTGGGATAAGTTTCAATGTTATTCTCTTCGTTACTACTCCGTAGTTTACAAAGGAAGGAATGTCAATAATATAGAAAATAAAAAGAGAACAGATACAGCTATCCCTGTAAGAAGCCGTCGAGGCCAATAGGGTTGTGAGATGTCGAGACTCCCACATTTCTTAGACAATCGGCTCACAGATGTAGGTGAGGTTGTTAGCCTTACGCACCGGCCACACATTTTCTTTCCCCTTGGCACTACAACTCCAGTGGGCCTAGGCCTACCTCCATGAACTTCTCCGTTCACTTCGGTTTTTCTAGATCTTACACATTCGATAGGACTCCTTGGGTGGGTGATCAGCTCGTTGCAAGGCATCTACCTGTACACAAACATAGAAAAACGCACACATACAAACTGAACATCCATGCCCTGAATGCGATTCGAACCCATGATTCCGGTTTCCAAGCGAGCCTTAGACCGCTCGGCTACCGTGACTGGCGGCCACACATTTACCCCGAGGAATATTACTTGTACTCATTTCTGTTAAGAGGCTGAGTCGACACCAGGGACATAGTGCGGCTGGAAAGATAGGTCTACTGAAAATTCCAATGACATCATCGAGAACCGAAATAGCGACCTTCCTGCTTGTAACACAGTGTCTCCACCAACTACGCTACCGCGTACGCCGTCAGTAATATACGAGTATGAAATAAATAAATAATATCTTGAACTTAAATCACGGGATTAAATGTTGTAATTTATCTCAAACAAAAGACAAACAGACTAGGTGATTTTAGTCCGCAAGCGAACTATACCAACCGAGCGACCGCCGCTTGTCGGTTAGCGGTTGTTGGTTAGCGCAACCAATCCCCACGGCCGTTAATTTCGGTTTTCTAGACCGGAGTCGCTATTTCCTTGAAATAGCTCCTCAAATATCATCACGAGTGGGCCCCGTTCCAGACCCACTACTTCTCAGAAAATCTGGTGGCGCCGAGAATCGAACCCGGACCTCTGGGTCCACTAGACCACAGAGGCGGTTCACCTTACAAGAATTATTTCAATAAATTAGTTTTACAACCTGTAATTATTAGTAATTATATTTAAAAAATAGATTTTCCATCTACAATAAATACAACTTGCCAGTGATTGGGGATTGCAGGATCAATTAATCTCGTTTTTTTTTTCTGGATAGTCTCTTTCCAAAAACAGAAGATCTCATTAAGGGGAGGAACTGTTTTGGAGGAGACTGTGGACCTGTCGTGTGACAGATTACTGATGAATGAATGAATCTACCGGTATTGCTTCTTAATAAGCACATTGGTCTTTATATCACACGTTTGTTTTATGGCACGACCAAAACCACTATACTCTTCATGCCTACGCCTTTATGGTGGGTTTGAATATAATTCACAACAAATAATAAAATATGGAACATATTACAAACGTATATCACGTAGTCTGCTAATTGCTAGCCCCAACTCCGTCATGTGGTTCTGATTTTCAACATGATGAAAACGTAGTTCTCACGTGGTCCGACTAGAAATGAGCGCATTTATGATTATGTCCCTCACATCTGTCTGCAGAGTCTGTGCTATGTAGCACCCTTCACACCAACCGCGACAACACTTCTGGTACCAAACAATGAAATTCAGCACTCAACTCCAGAACCTCCAAAATAGCGAGCCGAACTGTGAAATTTGCGCAGGTAGCCAAAGTATCAGGACTCCGCCCGGGGCTATTCTCACAGATATTCTACTGTACTATAACTTTGCTCATTCTTTCCAGCTGACAAGCATCAGAGGAAGTGACTGTAGCCGATTACGAGATAATGAGATTTGTTATCCACGGTTTCCATAAAGACTGATATGATTTGAAGTAGCAAGAATAAGGAGAAAATATTTAAATACTACCATTGTACCGAATGTGGCAACACTGTTTTCCTCATTAACATAGTTTAATCCAAGCGCGAAGCGGCCCTCGCACTACAGTTATTATTATTATTATTATTATTAATATTATTATTATTATTAGAGGGGGTGGGTTTCCCCATACACTTAGACCAGTTATTGGTCCATTGTGCGTCCCCCTTTAATTTCTACTGTTGCCATACGTGTGCACACGTAGTAAAGACAAGCAGCGGCACGCACACAGGAAGACTACACAGAATAACACCTGTACAGTGTGGAAACAAGAACTAGCCGCTCCAGCACTTTAGACATAGGGCGAGTAACCCTAACAATTTTAAATTTTAAATTTTAAATTTAGAGAATATTTTAAAGGATTTTAAAATCATAACTAAAGATTATATAGTGCTACTACAGGAAAATCAAATTTGACGTGTGCAATATAATCTACATACCAGACACATATCAACGAGGTAGATGTTGATAATACGAAGAAAATAACAATGTGTTTTTAAATGTTAAATTTTAGACTGGGTTCAGTGTGGCAGCAACGTTAAGAGTATACACCTGATGATGGCCGATAGAGGCCGAAACATGTAGTGTAGAAGAGAACAAGATCAAAGACATATAATATATATTGTTTGCACTTAGGACGGAGTTTGTATCATTTATCGTGTAGAGTGCAACAGGATGCTTAAATATAATATTGTAAATATAATATTTCTGCTCTCGTTTTTCATGGTATGGAGAATGAATTCGATATATCGAAAAGCGGACATCTACCGAGCTTCAACTTCAATATGATATATCTGTGACATTCGGGTCTGCATTCCGCATTAATGCTAATATAAGTTGCCTGGCAACGACTGCTTCAGTGGACGACAAATTCATTAACAACAAGAATAAATCAAACCGCTACACCGGACAGTCATTAATTAGTCAGAAACCAGAGCGCTTACAAAGTACTGGTGGCCCTAGCAAATGATAATCAACTCATAATAAATTAAATACTGGTGGTATGCCCCTCCTCCTACAATACGAGTGACTCTGTCCAATTATCATTTTTCCCTTTATGTGGCATTTGCAATTTAGTATCTTTTATTTGTAACTTAAACTAATAACATTCTTAAATAATTAAAATTTTGTTTATGAATCACAAATATCTGGTTTCCACAGAGAAATTATATCTCTTCAGTAGATCATATGAGGTGAAACGATTTAATGTAAACACCGTGAAGCAGACTGATGTGAGTACCGAAAGCCTGAATTCCATTTTTGAAAAGTGACGTAGCACTCCGATGTCTCGCCGCACTAGGGTTTTGCAGTTGGATGATCTAGCAGTAAGCGCTGAAGTGGGAACGGAATTTTAGAATTTGTTCTCGTCATCATGGTCTAAATACCCATGGCCGAGACATGAATTTCAGAGGTAGGAAAGCAGTAAATGCCACTCAAAAGAAATGTTCCAGGCAGTACAAAGAATTTGGTATTGTAAATAACAAATGGAATTGCAAATAAATTTAAACCTAACTAATATTTGCCGGTCACGATAGCCGAGTGGTCCAAAGTATGTACTGTCTTCGCTCGCTCGGAAGCCGGGATCGAGGGTTCGAATCCCACTCAGGGAATGGATATTTAGTGTTTGTGTAAAGGTAAAGCCTTGCGACGAGGTGATCACCCGCCCAAGGAGTTCTACAGAAAATTTAACGTCTAGTATACCGAAGTGAAACGGAGAATTTCAAGGAGAAAAGCCAAGGCCCAAATTGGGGCTGTAGTGCCAAAGGAAAAAAAAATTATTTATTTAGAATATAAACAATTTAGACTACAGAAATACACGATCTAATCTGGAATTATATTTTACCTGTTACTACCTGAGATAGCGGCCTCCGTAGTCTAGGGGTAACGTTCCCACCTCGTGACTCAATGTACGTGGGTTCAAACCCGGCGGAGGTCGTGGAATTTTTATGGGCGGAAAAATATTCAGGGAACAAGTCCTCCGGGAGGGACTTTAAGCCGTGGGTCCCGTGTTGTAGCCGTGTTGCCGTGTTACGGCACGTAAAAGAACCTCATATCTCCAAAGGAGGTCACTGAGCTAAATTCAAGGACATTTCCCGCCCAACAGTAGTCTCTAACGCCTCTGATAGATGGGGGAAGCATTATAGATACCGCCAAGCCAGTAGAGGCCGAACTCGCTGGCTCGGTCGGGACTGATGGTACGCACCAATATCGGTAGGGTAAAGAGACTGGTAGAATATCATAGAGGGAAGCACAATGGACCAATATTGGTCTAAGTGCATGGGAAAACCCACCCTCTCCAATAACTAACTATCTACTACCTGAGATGAACCAGCGAGAAAACACTCTACTTCTGATATACGCCGTATTTCTGGGCACTTTATCTGATAACACATGCTTTAACTTGGTAACGAATGATGGTTTTTCTCTGGGGGGAAACATTTGATATGTGTTGTCACACTGCTTACCAGATAGAAGTAGAAAAACTGTAGCCCATTTTGTGCCCCTTTTATTATCACACTGTTATCTCCTTCTGTCAAATTATATCCAGCTCGGATCACTCATTTGCATACATTTGTACAAACATGACACTATTGACAACCAGTCTGTAACGTTCATTTCAAAGAATGATTGTCTTAACTGTCAATCACAAACAAGTTATAATAATTTGTCTAGAATTACAAAGAAAACGTAAATTTTTGTAGTCAGGCGAAAATCGTGTAATTGACTTGGATTGCATGGCAGAATAGAATTCTTTGCCTTTTATATTTCGCATAATATTGTCACGTATGTGTGGCTTGCGTGACGAATAAAACAGGCTCTGAATCGGATGATAGGTATTGTTGGCACTTCTTCAGAATCACAACCAATTGCAACAGCTCACAAGCAATGACTGTCTAAGACTCTCTCCATTCATTACTGGACTACGAGTGTTTTCCCTTGTACTGTGACTGACCTGGTTCTGATTTACGGATGGATCACAGTTCTTCTACTGCAACTGCCTTGAACGACGGCTGTCTTATGAATGATTCCCTGGTTTCACGAAAGAACTCTCTTTTATAACTTCGGGCAAACCGAATGTCTTACAGTTCCTCTGTTATTCCATTGCCGTGTAAACATGTGTTAGCGAGCTCTTGACTAGCAATGGACCAGCGTTTGTACGTTTTTGCTAGAACGTGTTTGGCGAGCAGTTGGACTTCTGGTCTGGCTTCACTATTCCGGCTTTCAGGCGTCATATCACAATATGTTTGGCATAATACAAGCAGCAGCCACGCTAGAAACATTACATTAATTAATTCGGTTAAAATTTTAGTAGGGAATAGCTTGGGCAGTTAGATTTCAATCATATTAATCAAATTGTACCACAGGGTTGACTTGAACGATAGTGTCACAGTGGGAATTTATGGTCTGAAAAATTAAGTAATATTGTATAACAGTACAGCTTAAGTCTGACGCTAACAACTATAATGAACGTTTAAGTTAAAGAATATGTGGAGTTTTTGTCATCGTCATAGTACACCCTTACTACATGGTACTAAAGCCCACGAAAACATATTCCTTTAATAAAATGCCTTAATTCTTCTGGGTGCCTCAATTTTGTATCTTTGTCAGAAAATCGATAGTTTCAATCATATTTCAGGCCTGCATAAGCATTCAAAGTTGCTGTTCCAATTATAATTGCTAATCCGATTAGATCCCGCAGCTGTTGCGGACTGTGACCCATTTGAATACAACAGTTAGTAATGGAGTTTCGCACAGCATTGAGCATACTTTATCAGCAACATACAGGTAGTCAAATGGAACACTCGCTAGTTTATCTACCAAACAGATCTAGAGAGAAGCCGCGCCATAGCTCAAGCGGTTATTCGCTGGATTCCCACCGCGGCGGTCCGGATTCGATCTCGGGGTCCGGTCAAGTGGGATTTGTGGTGGACAAAGTGGCACTGGGGCGGGTTTTCTCCGACTACTTCGGTTTCCCCTGCCAATCTTCATTCCATCAATTTCTCCATCATCATAATCACCCGCGGCAGCCTATAATAAGCCAATCAGTGACCGCCGTGCCGAGTGGACCCAGTTGGACTCCACCCCCCACTAAGAGAATTAAAAAAATTATAATTATATTATATTACACGTGTTTGTCTTGAATTTTGTGTTTCTTAATCAAAAAGATATTTATTATTTAATGCAGTTGGCCAACAGATTTCTGTAGTGATTTTATATTCGGTTGTTTTACGATGCTATATCAGCAGTTGAAATTACGTAGCGTCGAATTTTGTGATTATCATGAATGATCAGTCAGGGGTGTAAATAATTCAGCAGTACCCTGAAGTTTTTATCTCGTTTTTCATATACAAATTTATGAAAAATAAAATTGCATTATGGAAACAAAACCGATCGTATGAGAGTTAATACACATTTACACTACGTCACCTCGAATACGAATCCCAACATTATAACCCTGATTGTCTACTGGATCTACCCTTTCAGCGAAAAACCGGCGTATCCCAATCAGGAATTATTCCGGATAGAGACAGAACGGAACCGGATATGACAAGACGAGGAAGAGGGCGGCATGTGGGTCGACTTCTCTTCAAGATGGCGACAATCTGAATCAACACCCTCGATTAGTTTCATTCAGCTGCTCCAAATATTGAGTGTAGGTGTTAAATAAATCATATTCTAAAAGCTACAGAACTCAACAGCGGATGTTATTAACCATGCATTCGAACCGAATTCTTTTCAAAAGATTATATATATTGCCATATAATAGTGACCAAATGCCTTGTCCGTCATTTCTTGGTAGAGGCGTCTAACAATGCAGCTCAAGACTGAGGAATCCGACCTCCGACTTCCGCCTCGCGACTCATGATTTCCCACCCATGACTAACTTTAAAGAGAGAGAGAGAGAGAGAGGGAGGAGAGATTTTTTTTGGGGGGGGGGTTAGGAAAAAACTCCATTTAACGGGGGAAGAAATATTTTTGTTTAATCTCCGGTATCGAAGTTTTCCAAGCAGTTCTGTTCGTCCTTCTGGAAGAGGTATGTTTGTGACAGGATGAAGCTTTGGGAAGCGAAAATGTATGAAGCATGAAGGAAAGATGTTGAGCCGGGTTTTCACTGCGTATGATGGGAATTAGTTTTTATATCAACACTGGAAGGGTTGCGATAGAGTAAAAATTTGATCTAACACTGGGAGTGCTATATTAGGGCGAAATGCATCTGAAGTATGATTAACTTCTTCACGCCTGTTTTAGGACTACCAGTTTATCGTCAATCAGTTCGTCTTGGCACTAAACTCTTGTGGATCATGACCAGGCTCTTTTTGCTTTTGGAACTGAACCCTTGCGGCCATAGTCCTTATGCAATATCCTCTCTGATGAGAAAATGGGTTTGTCTCTTATGAATATGCTTGACTTTGTCAAGTGTACGCATCTCGCATATAGAATTCTTCCCCTTACTTTATATATAAGTCCTCTGTCAGTACAGGCTTTGCAAAGCAAAGCATACCTATCTTCTTCATCTGATGCGACAACAGAGAGGCCGAGCCATAGTTCAGGCAGTTAATCGCTGGTTTCCCACTGCGGCGGCCCGGGTTCGATCCCACGTCTGGTCAAATGGGATTTATGGTGGACAAAGTGGCGCTGGGGCAGGTTTTCTACGAGTACTTCGGTTTCCCCTGCCAATCTTCATCCCACCAATTGCTCCACAATCACCCTCACCTATTATCTGGGGCTGGTACAACAGGCCAGAAGTGACCGCAGTACAAGGGACTTAGTCCCACCCCACTAGCAATAAAAAAAATAATATGCTACAACGGCAGCTTACTAACATGAATGGTCGTAAGCTTGACCGACTCCAAGTTAAACCTCTTATATAATTTTTCCAGTTCATTCTTGCTATATATCCTCAGCAAGGGCAGCATAGAAAACATAGCTTCCAACGGTTCTTATACTTTTGCGTGCATATCAGTTTTTTAAAAATTCGCTTATTGGGGGTTGAAGTTCAACAGGTTCCACTCGGCACGGCGTCCACTGTTTGGCCTACTGTAGCCTGCCCCGGGTGATTATGATGATGGAGAATTTGGTGGAATGAAGATTGGCTGGGGAAAGCGAAGTACTCGGAGAAAACCCGCCCCAGTGCCATTTTATCCATCACAAATCCCACTTCACCCGGGCCGCCGCCGCGGGAATCCAGCGAGTAACCTCTTGAGCTATGGCGCGTCCTTTGCATATCCGTTGCTGTGTACAATTGTTTGCAGCACCGTTGCCTAGCAATGGCAATCTTTATTCTTACCATTATTACGGCTTTCAGCCATCATATTACAAAAATAGAATTTCAAACACGCAGTCTGCTTATTCAATACACTCTCGTGTGTTCTAGGTAAAGACAGAATGACGATGTGCCACACGTTGCCGATTTAGGACCTACTTAACTTGGTGATTACGACACTGCAAGCAGCAAATATATCGGTAATTTGCATCGGAGCGTGATTCAGGCACTTCAGCTGGGGCAATGCAGAGCGCACACCGTCAATACTTTGGTCATCGAAGTCGCTCAGACACAGCTGAAGCGGCTGTTAGGAACACGACTGTGTTCTGTGTTCTCTGTTGAGATTTAGAGAAAAATGCAGGCCGCCTATGGCAAACGATAGCGGTGTGGGCCTGAAACAGAGGACTCGGTACCCCGTAAGAAGCCGTCGGGAGAGCAAGTGACTTGTAGGGAGAATTAAGCAACGAATGAGTATCAGTTACAAAGTTATACACACGCTGCATATTCTCCGGGTTTAGAAGCCACCAAGGGCAGACGAGAGTGCATGGCCAAAATCAGATATCTCGGTGTGACAGAACAAACTGTTGGGAGAGCTAGCGAGGAATATAGATCCATTAGCAAGGAGAGGCTACCAGCTATAAGGTTACATGTTGCATATTATGTGTTTTAATTACCCGCCTGTAACACACGTCCGTTTCACAGTCATCACAAGATAACTCCAAGTATCAGATCAAATTGTCGGGAGAGCTACCGAGGAACAGAGGGACTTTACCAAGGAGAGGATATCAGACACAAGGTTACAGGTTCCATATTCTCTGGTTTTATATGTGGAATGTAGACAGCTTATGGCAGAAGCGGGTCGCTTGGTCAACATCAGATAACCAGGATTATCAGACCAAACGGTCGGCAAAGCCGGAGAGGAACAGAGAATTCAGCAAGGAATTGTGTATGGCGATCAATAGATTGCGCTTCTATGTGGAATAGCATAGACATATATTAAAAGGGATGGGAAGGGAGATGCTTGGTTACAGAGAGGGTAGATAAAGCATTTTGGTCTAAGGTGAGAAGGGATTGGTTTGGATAGGAGGAAGAGCGAGGGAAAGGTGACATCTACAGTGTATCACACAGCTCATGGAATGACAAAGTAATAATAATAATGAAACATTGTCTATAGTTCAAACGTGGTACAATTTATATGTGTCAACTGCGGAGAGAATATGTAACTTTTTGCAGGCAGTGTACATGGTATCAGAGAAAAGGGGACAAGGAGACTAATGATCATGTATATAGTCTTCTTATATTACTAGACCTTCCATTGTCAAGTGTAAAATTGAATGTCAGACGTGTAAACTGATTACGAGTCCGAAAGTTTACAATTTTTTTCTGCGAGTAAAAAGAAATGTATAGAAGTTTTTCAAATTTTAAAGAGTTACAAGAGTACCGACTCCATTTTGATCTACAATAATTAGCAACTTAGTGCCTGTACTGGTCTCAAAATCCTCTTCTCAATCTCTACTTAAATTTCTGCTTAGTTTCTGCAATGTAGAATTGAAACTCTGCTACCAGCTGCCATTCACCAACTCCGTCTTCTTCTTTTTCTTTTTAATTCGCTTAGTAGGGGGTGGAGCCCAACTGGGTCCACTCGGCACGGCGGCCACTGATTGACCTATTGTAGCCTGCCCCGGGTGATTATGGTGATGGAGAACTTGGTGGAATGAAGATTGGCAGGGGAAACCGAAGTAGTCGGAGAAAACCCGCCCCACCACAAATCCCATTTGACCAGACCCGGGTTCGAACACAGTCCGCCGCGGTGGGAAGCCAGCGACTTAAGGCTCCCACACACCAGAGCGATCATGGTGGCGATAAAGTCTTCTCACATCAACAAAGCGGTAGTAGCGATCAGTTTGAAAAATCGCGTAAGCACAACATCGTAAATGATGCATCGATTATCTCGTCTGGAAGAAGCGTTACTTTTTGCAGGGGTAGTTGATGATGAGAAGCAGCAGCAAGCAAGGTAATTATTCCTTTTATTGTGTATAATTGTAGAAATTGCCTGTCACGGTAGCCGAGCGGTCTAAGGCATGTACTGTCTTCGCTCGCTTGGAAACCGGGATCGTGGGTTCGAATCCCACTCAGGGCATGGATGTTTAGTTTGTGTGTGTGCATTTTTCTGTGTTTGTGTACAGGTAGAAGCCATGCGACGAGCTGATCACCCACCCAAGGAGTATTACCGAATGTGTAAGATCTAGAAAAACCGAAGTGAACGGAGAAGTTCATGGAGGTAGGCCTAGTCCCACTGGGGCTGTAGTGCCAAGGAAAAAGAAAATTGGAGAAATTTGAGAAATTATTACAAATATTAACATCACAATTAATATATTTTCAGACATTAGCGTAAGAAAACGTGGATTCACGACTTTAATCTGCTTCATGATCATGAAGGAGAATTTCATACTTTATATCGGCAACTACGGCAACACAAAGAACGATTCTGTATTTACTTTCGGATGCCAACTGAATGTTTTGATGATCTACTGGACCCAATTAAGGGAGATATTATGTAATTTTACTTCTTCAATAAGTTGCTCTGTTGTTGTACTTACGGTTCATGCTAACACACAGCGACGCGGGTAGCCGTCAACCTTGACAAGCTGCCTCTGATCGCCACCGCGAAGTAGAACGCTGCACTGTCTGGAACACTGCCCGCAAGGGCGCTGCCTGTCTGAGAGCGTCTATAAGTTCAGCAGGAGATATCTGACCGCCACCGCCATCGCTCAGGTGTGTGGGAGCTTTAAGCCACCGACTGTTTTTGCCCTCCCGAACACTAGTGTCGTGGGTTCGAATACCACTCAAGGATGAATGTCTGCATGCGTTTATTCTCTCGTTGTGTTAGCCTATGTGTAGGTAGCGACCTTGCGACGGGCTGATCATAGCAAGCCGAAACATTCCGAATGATTGTTAGAACTGAGGACAAACAGTAATCACAAAAAGAACAAATCCCGTGGTTCTAGTCCGTAAGCGAACTATACCAACCGAGGGACCGCTGCTTGTCGGCACGAAGTTAGTGCCAACTTTAGCAGATAGAGGCTGTCGTGTGGTCAGCTCAACGAATCCGTATCGCCGTTAATTTCGGTTTTCTAGACCGGAGCCGCTATTTCCTTCAAATAGCTCCTCAATTGTCCTCAGAGACTGCGTGGACACCGTTCCAGACCCACTACTTCTCAGATAATGTGGTAGCGTCGGGAATCGAACCCGGACCTCTGGATTTGTAGCCAGGAACTCTGACCACTAGACCACAGAGGAGGTCGTCAAATAGTAATCACAGGACAGACCATTATGAAATAAATCTATTACAACAGGAACAAGGAAAATAACAAGACTGAACTGGCCAATGTAATCCTTTAACGATGACATAATGTGTTTTGCGTCACACGTCGACACGTGGAGACTGTAGTGGGTAGAATGAATAGAATGCTGTATTGATGGGCACGGATGCCCTAGGGACTTTTAGAAAATCTATAGAGAAAGAGTGGGGTAGAGTGGGAACAATGGGGAAATGTGGACCGTTCCATGTATATTACATGGTTAGCAGTTTGCTTCCACCCCACGACCCTTTGCCGTAGCTGTGATTCTGAACAGACTGAGCACAGCACCATATGCTTCATCACATGACGTAACGTTTACACGGTAATTGGGTCGCCATTTGTCCTCCACAGTTTGCATTTCGAATGTACTCACTCTAATAGACCCCGCGACTGTTGGAATATATTCTTATGTAAACACAGCTTTAGAGTCTTTCTATGTCTGCATGAGGGGGGGAGACAAAGACTGGAATAAAAAACGAATAATTAAAGTAAACTGTACTAGATTTGAGGTTTTTATTGAGGTGTCCCCTCACCCTGATCCCTACGATTTTCCTGTACAATCGAACCACATCCCAAATAAACTATTTTTTCTTCTGAAGATGGAGGCGTTTTATTCCCCCGAGATGTTTGTAACAGCCAGAAAACTGTACAGAGTTAAAATTCTGAGTGCTGTAATCGAGGCATGTCCAACTTCAAACACCTTGTGATCAACGTTTTAGTGTCAAAACTGCCAGTGATCTACCACCCCCTCCTATCGCCGTACCTCG
>NW_019736391.1:305084-307763 GCF_002891405.2 Cryptotermes secundus
TGATGTTTATTGTAAAAGCAACACACATCGAAAATACAGACTACTTTAATACGTATTTTCCCTTCAAAATCCGAATATAATCATATTATATTACAAGTGAATTTACATGCTTTTCACGTTTAATTTCCTTATAGGCCTATGAGATCGACCCCAAATCGTCCCGCGATCGACGCGTTGGACATGCCTGCTATAATCTAACCCAATCTGATTCCAGAGACCCGTGAAATCGGTAATATTTAAATGCAGTGGACTGTGAAAGTAAGTGTTTCTGTTTGTGGTCATGTAGACGAATACAGTGGAACAAGCAAGAATAAAGTAGCAGATGTTCTCAATGAAATTTCTCATACGTCGGAAGAATGTTCTGTATAATGTAGTTACAGATCTATACCCGTTGGCGTCAGTGTTCCATGAAGACAGATATTCTAAAAATATTTCTCTTAAATCGGTATTGGTTTTTTCAAACTGTAGATTTTCTGGAGCATATTCTGAAAAGAAGTCTCACATCTCGATGGAACAGACATTTATGGCTGAAGTCTGGCGGTATTTTTTCTCTAAATAGTGTCCTGTAAAGTATATTGATGTTTCTGTGTTGCGTTTTTGTCAATTTCTCGCTGTCTTACCACAGTTTTCGGTGCAGAGATAATACTGATATGTTGGGATTCTGGACTTTATCCATCGTCCTGGTTTTTAAGATAACAAATAAAAAAAACACGACGTTTCGGAAACTGGATCTATTTCCGTCCTCAGGTGAAGGAAAACACCTATTCAGTTGGGNGCTTCCAGCTTCCTATAAACATTGGAAACGGGCCCTTAACCAAGAGTAAAGTGGCCGAAAAGTGACACTGAACATTTAAATTCGTCAAAAACAAGAGCATGCGTCTCTGTCTGTCCTCTGTCCCTAACTGTGACCTTTGGATTAGTGTGAAAAGGCTGAAGAACTAGACGAAAAGCCTCAACAGAATAAGGCGGTACTCCGACAGAGATTTTTAGTGGGAAACTCATTAATTACAGCCAAGAGGGCTGCAACGAAACTCAACTACTCAATTTTCTCCTTTATTTACACATATAAAGTAAGAAAGATATATCTGTTTTTCGTGATGAAGTACCTCTGATCCATCGGTTCACCATCCATTGGAAGTGCACACTGCAAATCTAGTTCCGTTACAATAAGATTTTGGGGCAAAAATTAAAAAAAAAAAAAGAACTACATTTTCGCCGGATTCTGGGATTTTTTTGTCAGTAGTTCAACCGTCTCTAAATTCTTTACTTCCTCACTGATTCAGACATTCTTTACAGTCATCTAACTTAATTAAAGCAAAGCAATTACGTCATGTTTTTAGAATTCTGAAACCTGGAAGTACTCAAGGCAGGGAGCGTTTTAAAAAAAACGTTTGAATACACGTATGTTGCATACAAAGAACCTGCAGAGTAAGTGGGAGGAATTAAAGTTTCTATATGTGCAATATGGCTGAGAGCACGCGGTAGCGTACTTGGTTGATGCATTGTGCTACGAGATGGAAAGTCGCTGGTTCGGGTTCCCAAGTTGAAGTGATTTAATTTTTCAATAAACTTAATCCTTCCAGCCGCACTACGGCCCTAGTGTCGACTCAGCCTCTAACAGAAATGAGTACCAGGAATCTTCCTGGGTGGTAAATGTGCGGCCGGCGCGTAAGGCAGACGACCTCACCGTCATCTGTAAGCCGACTGCCTAGAAAATGTGGGAGTCTCGACGTCTCACAACTGTATGGGCCTGCACGACTTGTTACAGGGATAGCTTTACTTTGCTATGTGTGCAACGTGGCTGCCAGCACGAAGAACCCTCCATTTAGAACTCTATTTACACTGCCTGCTGTTTTTATCTTTGCCCCGTTTGAAAGTTCTATTGCCGTCAAGCGATGAGGGCGGGAGAGGGTGTGGGAAGAGAAGAAAAAAAAACGACAAAACTGAAATGGAGTGCAGTAAGAATTTCTCCCCTTTCAAAAGTTTCTATATACTTAAAACTGTAGGTGTTGGATTCTTAAAGCGTAAAGTTGTATTTGTGAGCACGCTACTTGGGTTTTGTTTTAAAATAGAAAATGGGAAGTAAAAAGTTTCACTAAGACAGAAAGAAGAATAAAGGTAGTGTATATATAACATTTCCATTTATATGTGCGCATAAACTTACGAGTCTCTTTTCCCTAATCTTCTTACAGAGACAACAACTGTTCGAGAGGAGTAAATCCGGCCTGTGAGCTCTGTTCATTCATCTTGCGGGCCAATGCAGGAGACACAAGGGCTGCAGGAGGGTGTGGAAAGAAGCATTCCTTGTTTGAAGGCCAAAATGGGGATTCAGGTGTGTCTGAAAATTAAGCCCGCTAATGTGAAATGCTACCAGCATCACTTCTTGTCACTTTGCGTACAGCGAGTCTTTCTGCAAGAATGATGCTGTTTATTACTGATAACACAGGAAAATCAGTTCATAGTATGACGTCCTGCTACTACTGCTACTACTACTACTACTACTAATAATAATAATTCAATTCAATTCAATTCTTTATTATTAATGTGCCGAGTCAACAGCCGCAAGGCCAATTACAGACACAGCACAGTGCAGAAGAATGAATGACATTATACACAATCTTATTAAAAGTCGAATAAAAATTACAGGTTAACACTTGAAGAAATAATAATGAATAAAGT
>NW_019736391.1:307815-314098 GCF_002891405.2 Cryptotermes secundus
GCCGCAAACCTCTGCTGGATGCGTTCCAGCTTCTTGGCATCAGTTAATAATAATAATAATAATAATAATAATAAAATACCACTAATACCACCATTACTACTCGTACTGTTACTTCCACCACCACTACTATTACTACTGAAACCACCACCACCATCACTACTACTACTACTACGGCTAATACTACTTCTACTACCACCGCCACTGTTACACATACTACTACTGCTACTATTACAGGCCGTGGAAGCCTACAGAGTTGTGAGACGTTGAGGGTCCCACATTTTCTAGACAACCGGCTCACAGTTGGCGGTGAGGTTGTCAGCCTCACACGCCGGCAGTCTTTCACCCTCACCCCCAGGAACATTCCTGGTACTCGGACTGAATAGGGAACACATTTTAGAAGTGTTAATTTCGCCTGCTGCTATGCAGCGAATCTCTTGTTTCCGCGGGAATACGTGTCTGCCTCAAACAATTTGTTGCTTAGGTTTGTTAGCTGTTTCATAGCAATGGATGCGTTCTGATTCCAAGCCGTTGTCATGCAACTGCCTCAAACAATTCGTTGCTTAGGTTTTGCTAGCTTTTGTGTAGCAATGGATGCGTTCTGATTCCAAGCCGTTGTCATGCAACTGCCTCAAACAATTCGTTGCTTAGGTTTTGCTAGCTTTTGTGTAGCAATGGATGCGTTCTGATTCCAAGCCGCTCTCATGGAACTGCCTCAAACAATTCGTTACAAATAACGGTGACAAACCTTCTACTAGACTTTTAGCTCCGGGCAACGATTTCCTAGCCATTGCTGCCTAGGAAGTGCTAGCCGTTGACCAGTGATGGACGTCTTAACTTCCGGCATGTCACAATATTTTGTGTGGCGATTGTTTGAGTGCGGATGTAGGTGTCTCGCATTAAGAGGACAACATGGGTTACGGCTTCTGGAGAACAGGGAGGAGCTAGAAAATTTTGTTCTAACGTGACGCAACAAGGAACTGGTTAAACTGGCATAACGAGAGTCCCCACAATGTCAGATTTAATTTCACCAGTTATGACTAGGGCGGTCAAATCAAGGAGATTGTAATGAATAAGGTACGTTGCATACATGGGAGAAATTAGAAATGCAAACAAAATTTTAGCATGAAAATCAGAAGGGAAGAGACTGCTCAGAAGAGTTGGGATTGTAGGGGAGAACAAAAGTAAAACGCGTTCCAAAGAAATACTTTTTGAAAATGGAGACTGGAAAATCTGGCTCAAGATGGTTTCCACTGGTGGGTTCTTTTGAAAACTGTAACGTACTCGTAATTTCGGATCCTGTATAAGAAGAAAAGCCGGTCACAGTAGCCGAGTGGTCTAAGGCATACGCTTTTTTTTTTAGTTGCTCGGAAGCCGGGATGGTGGGTTCGAATCCCACTCAGGGCAGGGATGTTTAGTGTTTTTCTGTGTTTGTGTACAGGTAGAGACCTAGCGACGAGCTTATCACCCACCCAAGGAGTCCTACCGAATGTCTAAGATCTAGTAAAAAGGTATCTTTTTATATTTTGTTGGAATTTCGCAAAAGAAGGGGAATTAAAAATCAACTACTCATACCTGAAGGTGAAGATAACCATTATTTTCAGTGTGGTTAGACAGAGACAACGTTTGAAAAACTGCCACAAGAACTGCCTGAGAGAAAGCTGTGACCCATACACAGGACTTTCTCCTGATTCTCGGAGAGTTGCATTAATGTGGCAGGGTGCAGGTAAAGGCGAAATATTACAAAGAAAAGAATGATAACCATCATTGGTCAGGAGAATCATGTCAGCGGCGAAGACGACTTGAAGAAAGAGAAACATGGAAAAGGCCAAAGAAAATGGAATAGCTCAATCAGGATGAATACAGACAAAGTAACATCAATAAACACAGATACAGCAAACCGCGGTATATATTGGGCCAAATAGGAATATGATGATCAATGAAGGTACCAAAAAGGTAAAAGGTAAAACTGTCCCTGTGCTTAACAAATTAACCACTACGTCATTAAGGCTCTGGAGGTGTGGACGTATACATTCATATTTTCTTGACTTCAGCATTAGATGTAGGTCAGTGGTCAGCTTCGCGCCCCGGCTGCTTTATCGTCGGGGAAAGATCCCCGGTACCCATTGGATAGGGGGCTGCGTGGGCCCCAGTGTGGGTCTGGACGACACGAAGAAGAGAATATTCTTACCTTACCAGGACTCGAAATCCTGCCCCTCGGTCGTCCAGCCTATAGCCAGTCGCTATACCGACTGTGCTATCTTGGCTCCCAATGAAGGTACAAAATTTGGAAAAGTTGAATGAATATGCAATGTCGTAAAATTCAAGATTGTTGGTTTATTTATCGACGACTTCCGACTGACTTATACAGATTTTGTGTTATCGTATGGTAGTGTCATTTGTCAACAATTTGAAGGGACGTAAAATAAAGCAACAATGACATACTTCAGTGTATTCTTGCATTAACCTTGTGGGAAGGAGAAAATACACGAAAAATTTTGGAAGTCAGGACAGACGGGTCTTCAGGCCGAGATTTGAAACCGGGACTTTCAAAACACGTAGCAAGACTGTTATAGACTGCGAGTTTTGGTTGCACTAAGACAGTTTTACTGATGTTGCAACAGTGACAAAACCGGGCTAGTGGCGATTCCAGACTCCTTATTAACACATGCAGACAGACAGAAACAGTGGCGAGTCTTTCGAGAACTCGCTCTGCACTCGAAACGTCCAGTTGACTATGTTAAGGTGCGGCCACACAGAGCGCTACGTACGCTATGTTCGCTATACGAACAGAAAAATATCTCCCTTTACTGCCAATGTGACTGGCCACACAGACTTCCGTACGTACGCTATGTCCCCTATGTTACCTGCGTCGCAGAGTGTACACAGCGTACGTAGCGTAGGTAGCGTACGTGGCGAACATAGCGTAGCGCTCTGTGTGGCCGAACCTTTAAGCTTGCGTGTCTATGTGTCCGACTGTACGTTAGAGCTCTAGAGGTCTAGAGATTTTACACCGAATATTTGTCCAGTACAGTAAACTCTCTCAAAACGCGGGGGAATACGTCCCTAGAAACTACTCGTTTTATGGACCCATGAAGCACGAACATATTGGGAATGACAGATGAGCTCCATATTTACTTTTACATATGCTGAATTGTTAGATGGGATAGCTCAGTTGGTATAGGGACTAGGCTATGACTTGAATGACAGAGGAATCGATTCCCTGCAGGGACAAACGTACCCAAGGTCTCTGGGGACCCACCCAGCTTCATATACAATGGGTAAAACGTGCAGCTTCCTCGGGGGTGAAGCAGCAGGGGCGTTTAGATGAAAAATCATCTCCATTTTGTGGTGAGGTATATTTTCTCCCGCTAAAGAAACGTTTGCATATGCAAGTAATGAAGTTGTTATCTTGCATAACTGAAAGTAGATACGTGATATACTGACTGTGAGTAAATGCAGGGCATGTTTTGGCACATGCATGTAAATCCGGTCTCACAGCTGTTAATCTGTGGTTCGATTACCTCGCACCCCTCCGCATGTCGACTGTGGTACATACTAGCAAATTCAGCAATATATTCTGCTTTACCAGCACCCAGCACTATTCCATAAATTACAGCCTTTGAACTCATGGAGTAACTTCTGTTGTCCTGTGTTACTTTTTGTAATCCTGAAATACAGATAACACAACGGTTCCTTTAGGATTTCTTCCTTAAACCGGGGTCTCCAAATCGAAGGACTTCCCGAGCATCCCTGAAAATCACGGCGAAAGTCTTCTGTGATTGGTAGAACACTTTACCAAAAGTTAAATTTTTCTTAACTACACATAAAAGTACTAATACCACCCCGCTACCACCACCATTAACCCTCTATACTACTACTACTACTACTACTACTACTACTACTAATAATAATAATAATAATAATAATACAACCACTACCACCAATATTTCTATCACTGCTGCCACTACTACTAGCACTAAAACAACAATAATAATGTATAAAATGTGTAATGTAGAACAGTTTCCATAATTAAGGTGAAGATTTTAGCAGTTTTTCTGGGCTTGAAACTCACTCCGAGGTACGATCATATTGTCACATGTATTAGTGACTAAAGACGCAGGTTTGTAACCGTGAGTCGATTTATTGGATATTCACTAGTTGTAACTACAAGCAATTATAACACACCAAGTCTTGAAATTACAAGTTAGGTCTTCACAGGCCGACGTCTAACTCTTCTTCAACTATGAAATGCCCGTGACTGACTGATTTCTAGCGCCGATTGTCTTCAAAATAACTATTCTGTACTGACCCCACGGGAAACACCATCTTCTGTTGTTAAGGATGTATGTTTACAGCTTTGTGGCCTGGCAATAGATGTTCTATTGTTCCGTGCATTTGCTTGGAGCGGGCCGCATGGAAAACAGTTTCCCCTATATTGTTGTCACGTTCTTAAGTGGGTGTTTGCCGACCGTCGCATAGATAGGGCAGTTCGTCTACTGTTGCCTGTATTCGTTGCCGTGAGAATGTTTATGTACATTCCACTAAAGTTGCGTAACCTAGCAACGAAGCGGCCTCCGTAGTCTAGGGGTAACGATCCCACCTCATGACTCAAGGTACGCGGGTTCAAACCCGGCAGAGGTCGTGGAATTTTTAAGGGCGGAAAAATTCAGGGAACAAGTCCTCCGGGAGGGACTTTAAGCCGTGGGTCCCGTGTCGTAGATTCTCATGTCTCTAGGAGACCTCTGAGCAAAATTAGGCAAAGTTTCCCGCCCAAGTAGTTTCCAATGCCTCCGGTAGATGGGGAAGTATCGGGGACCACTGCCAGGCTCGCTGGCTGAACGGAGCTGATATCGAGCACCAGTACCGGAAGGGTATGGCGACTGGTAGACTATCAAAGTGGGACGTACAATAGACTATTAGTCGCGGTACATGGGGAAACCCACACCCTCCAATAATAATAATAATAATAATAATAATCTAGCAACGAACTGTTCATCAAGAATCTCTCTTCGCGAGAACTTATTTACCAACACGTTACCAGTAATCTGGTAACATGTCACAATACAACAAAGGCACCTACTTCCCTTATTTAAAAAATAAATGGACGCTTATTGTAACATCTTGTTTTCTGTATGTCCCCCCAATTTCTGAAATCCGGAATAGTGGAGCCAGAAGAGAATGCCGTTAAAATACCGTGCAGACATATACATGTGACATGACGGCTGAAAGCTATAATAGTGCAGTCAGAGAAGCGCCGAGGAGACGGTTATTGCTAAGCAACGACTTGGTAAATAGGTGTTCCAACATAGCAACTAGCATAGCACAGGATAGCAGCAAATTTCTGCTGGTTCTAGCCAGCACAGTCGTTGTTGGTTTCGGGTACCTTCAGAAAATATGACCAACTTATTCTTATTTCAACAACTATTTATATCTTCTGAAAAGACGCCTGCTGTTTTTGCTTTAGGCTTATTGGTTTTTAATTATTTATCTTATTATTTCTTTTCTGTTTTTGGGTTGGTCTTTTTAGGTAAGCGCCATATTTCTTGCATCGTGACTCTGCAAGGATAACCGTAGTCATACGGCGTCCAAATAAAGGCACTTACATTTTATGATAAACATACGCATCACGAATAGTATTTATATAAGACATGCGGATGCAGGCTTGCCCAGCAGGTTTTGCCTTTACGTGTTTATCTACTCCGAGGGACAGTTAGAGATCTGAACGATTGTTCTTCCCAGAACTTCTTGTTCATTACGGTGGATTATTTAACGAATGTTTTCGGTATCGAGACACTGTAGCGTGGGGGGTTTATCTTGTAAATAGCAGAATGAGTGTAAGCCGGATCCTCATGGTGTTAGCAAAGATGGTCCTTGGAACGTTGGTAATATTTAGGTGACATGGCCGATAGCTCTAAGAGTTTTACTTAACTTTTATCTCCGCGAAAATTTCAGATCTTAAATGATTATACAATATTCTTGACAAAATTTCGGATGAATGTATATGCATAACAGCTGTAAATATATAAAAATAAGTAGGATATATCCAACTCTTTATTCGGTTTGAAATGTATGCAAGGTTCTGTTTCATTCATAAATTAATTCATCTCCTAGTCTTTATAAATTCGCTCAAAAATACATAATGTGTAAAGAACACAGCCGTACAGACGTAGACACTGAGAGTCAGGACAACTTAGCTACTCTCAGCACAATACAGGAGCGAAGTGTTTTCATTTTTGTTCATGTCCGACTAAGTATAATCTATTGTGCTCCAATGCTTTGTGTT
>NW_019736391.1:314120-361954 GCF_002891405.2 Cryptotermes secundus
TATATTTTTTCTTCTAACCTGAAGATGGTGGCGATACGTTCCTCCGAAACGTCGGTTAACACCACATATACACGGTGCCAAATCCCAGAAGACTGCTTTCTTCATAGTCACCGCCGTGAAAGCCTCAAATCTTACATGAGAGAAGCTCTAATTGAAATGATTTGTATATATATTGTATTTTATATTTTATAAATTTTATATATTTTATATTTGTATATATTTGTACCTTACTACCATCAACATTAACATTACTTAAAACCGATTCGCATTTAATGCCGTAGAATGAACAAGACGGGGAGCTGTAGAGTAAAAACTAATCCAGAATTAAAATGCTCTTCACAGTGTTGCTTGTACTGACCACAGGATTACTAAAATTACTACGTATAAAGTAAGAGATGATTAATGGAGTAAATGCGATTTCACGATTAACGTACAGAGAAGCAGACCTGATATTACAGAAACACGTAGCCCAAAGGAAATCTATGACAATGGAATGTATCCATGAGTGCTCTCATAACATCCCTACTCAAGAAGATACAACTTTAAAGTGAAGTGTTTGAAATGTAGTGTAACACTTGCACAGAGCAACACAGTCCCATGGAGGGGCGTGTCACTTCTCAAAACAAAGATTTAATAAATATCTCTACAATTTCAGCAGGTCTATAGTTGGTTGAGGGGCTATGCTACAAGCCGGAAGGTCGCGGGTTCAAGTCCCGATGAGGTCATTGGATTTTTTCCAATTGACTTAATCCTTCCAGCTGCACTAAGCCCTGGTGTCGACTCAGCCTCTAACAGAAAAGAGTTCCAGGAATTAATTAAATAATTTTCCTGGGGAGTAAAGCGCGGCAGGCGCTTAAGGCTGACAACCTTACCGCCATCTTTGAGCCGATTGTCTAGATAATGTGGGATCCTCAACGTCTCACAACCCTATAGGCCTTCACGGCCTGGTACAGGGAGAGCTTTACTTTCACTTTTACTTACTATTGCGTTTTAATGTACTTTAAGAGAAATTACGAATGTTGTAATCGAAGCAAAGAATTCTGAAGAATGTCGTAATGAGAATGTGGCGTTCAGGAATATAGTTTTTGCGTTTGTCTCCATTCTTCGTCCCTTGAACTTAGTGGAATATCGTTTTCAGGAACTGATATTTATTCAACTGGTAGAAATCTCCCTCTGATCTTATGAGTAACAAACGAGTCCATATAGTATAGCAGAATTTTCCTTGAAAAATTCCATGTCATTCAGAAAATTTTTCTCACCGAGCTAATCCAGTAAGTAAGCATAAAATCCATGCAGCGCTAGAAGTTTCCCTTGAAAAGTTTCCAGTTATTCAACTTCTCAGAAATATTACTGCTATCACCTTGCTTAAAACAGCCATCCTAGGGCCTTGTGATGGGGAAGTCTACAGGTAACACCCTCTTCTGCAAACAGTTAACTTACCATTATCCGCCTGCCTACCAGAGACCTCATAAATTGACTTTTCGTTGATGTTTTCCTGCAAAAATTATGTTAGTGTTACTCAATTACTGCAGCCATGCACATCCCGATCTAATAAGCATCTAAGATATCTCTGCAGTCCGATGTTGAGGAACTTCGATATTTAAGAAGCACCCACCTACCTACCACTCAGCGCTACAGCCCTGGGTGAGCCTTAGCCTCCTATACAACCAGTCTCCACAACCAGTGCGTGCTGCCATAGGAATGGACTCACGCATGATGACCCGAGGCGATTCTGAACAGAATTCTTTTTACAGGATGAGGTTGTTAGCCCCATGCTCCACCCCCAACGTGGAGGATCGGGGTATCTCTCTTAGTCTGGACTCTATCCTTTGACCTTTCCGGCATCGGTGACGCTACCAGTAGTTAAACTACTGCCGGCATAGCTCTCAAAGTCACAGAGTCAAGCAAGCCCCATCACGACAAGGTGGAGACACCTTTGGGAGGATATTCAAGGAGTAGTTGCCACTTAATCATAACCTCAAACATCGCTTTACCTTTCGCTTTGACGAGCAACGTTTCTTTTAATTCGCTTAGTGGGGGGTGGAGTCCACCTGGGTCCACTCGGCACGGCGGTCACTGATTGGCCTATTGTAGCCTGCCCAAGGTGATTATGATGGAGAATTTGGTGGAATGAAGATTGGCAGGGGAAACCGAAGTACTAGGAGAAAACCTGCCCCCATGCCACTTTGTCCACCGCAAATCCCATTTGACCAGACCCGGCGTCGAACCCAGGTCGCCGCGGTGGGAAGCCAGCAACTAACCGCTTGAGCTATGGCGCGGCCCTTGACGAACAACTTACGACTTGCTTGAAAAGATCTAGAAACAGCAGAGTCCCTCTCATTTAGACACGGTAGCACAGTCGTTGAATAAAACCACCATATATCTGAATGTACAAGAAGATTTCGTGATGTGTTTGAGCATCCCACTGCATTAACTGTTCATTTTATAAGTCTATTAGGACAGTCTCCAATGCAACTTTACAGACTGTTGCTTGAATCATGATTTAGCCCATGTTTTCACCTAAATTCAACGACAGGTTTCAGCCGCACAGACCCAATATCAGATGTAAATTGTTATATTGCATTGTACGTCAGAAATAATGTGTAGCTCTAATTATATCATACGACTGATAAACCCTTCTCAGTAGTAACAAATCTCTGCTTGAGATATTGTATTTCATATTTATTCATTATTTTTTTATTTTTTTTTTAACCACCGTCCTTCTTCTTTGCATTCATTTGTTTAAATTTTTGTCTCTCCTTATTATCCCACCATTTTATATCTCCTTATTTAATTTTCCTCACATCAGTTATGTTTATATTTCCTCTTTGTTATTCTAGTACTTTTCTTCTGTCAACTCTTTTTTTTTTCTTGGACCCTGTTCTTTACGTTTCGCTTAATAACCGGACTGTTCATCTTATAAACTCTTTTTAATGTTCTATTTCATTCGTTATTCTTTTATAAACAATTCGCGACATTCTTCTTACTCCTTTACTGCTCCTGTTCGCCCTGCTGACAAAATAGACTTTTTCCCCTTCCATTTACTATCGATCATGTCTGCCACAAACAGAAAGCACAAATGCTTAATTGATTGTTATCAACTTCCTTTCGGCAGGTTCTGAAGGCGTCGCGACGAACATAATGGCGCATTGCGGTGCCCAGACGACAGGCGATATGACTCTCACGTAGTACTGAAGACAAACAACTCACACCTGCCGTCTGGCCGCGCTTTATATGAGACTCTGTGTTTATCGAGTCGTGGCTTGTTCTGCTGCTAACAGAACCGTGGTTATTACGCCACTCTCAAGGCGGCCGCTTCGTCTTGAATTTCCGTGCGGAGAAACTTTACGAAGAAGAGAATTTCCATGAGCTTCTAATTAAGGTTCCACGTAACTGCTGTCTACTTCCTGTTTCGTGTAATTTTTCCCAGTCTTGATCACGATACCTCGAAACAGTTAATTAAACATATAAATTTCTTAACTATGTTTCCGATCCCAGTTAGTTGAAACGAGTTTGTTGGAACGCCGATGGATGTGCCATTTGACGGTTTTGTTGAGACAGTTCTTCAAAACAAGGGGTACACAATGGATGTCGTCCAAAAATCCAGAGATCTTCGGCGTCATACGCCATTTTCAGAACAGTTTAGAATCGACAATTAACAAATTGGTAATAGGATTAGTAGTAATAATCTTAGATAAAATCCTGACACTTGCTTGGACGTCTTAATTATGCCCCTAACATTGTAGAAGTCATTGTTGTTAGTAGTAGTTACGGAATTGCCAGCCAGGCATCAGTCACAGAGGTACCAAAGTTTCACTTAACACTGACGTCTGGAAATTTGCCGAAAAGACATATATATAGTGTTGATAGCGTATAGACCTATATTATATGCGATGGTAATTTCACGTATTTAAGAGTGGGTGAATAGAGCGGTAATCTGTCAGAACTCTAGGAAGAAAAGGGGGTAGTTTATTTCGAAGATTTCGACACTTGATTATATTTTACATCATTGAGAATCATGTGTAAGTGTGTATTAACACAGGGTAAGTTTGTGGAATATTCATGGGGAATAACTGAGTGTACGACGGTACTGTAAAAATAATAGCTATTACTGAAGTGAATGAAGGGAGTGGTAGTGCGTGTTTTAAATCTAAAAACCAGACCACACATCAGATAATATTAAGTTGTTGAAGGCGTGACTGGAAGCAACCCATAACTTATTGTTTTGTCATGGGCCGCGCCATAGCTCAAGCGGTTAGTCGCTGGCTTCCCACGGCGGCGGCCCGGGTTCGATTCCGGGTCTGGTCAAGTGGGATTTGTAGTGGACAAAGTGGCGCTGGGGCAAGTTTTCTCCGAGTACTTCGGTTTCCCCTGCCAATCTCCATTTCACCAATTGCTCCACAGTCACCCTCACCTATCATCTGGGGCTGGTACAATAAGCCAGAAGTGGCAGCGGTACAAGGGACTTAGTCCCACCCCACTAGCAATAAAAAAATATTATTTCTCATTGATGAATTAGGCAGCAGCCATTGTGAAACTGCTGCCAATTGAAGAAAAAGACAGGTTAGATAATTTTAATTAAATTTGTTTTTACAAGGAAGTTTTTCTTTCAGTCGTCCAGATATTAGCAGCAACGTGCTATTCTATCAAATTAATATCTTAGTACAATAGAGCTACCTTTCAAAAACCTTCATGATTACTGAAGTTAGGTTTCGTTTTGATAATTTGTTTTCATTTTTCCAATATTAAATTTCAGCGAACCTTCATGGCATGCATCCTATTGCATGTCATTTATGACAAGATAATTTGGGGCAGTCGCATAAGAAATAATAAAAAAGATACAAAATAGACACTGCTATGTCAACATTTGTTTTTATTCGTTGTTGGTGGTAACACTACAGGTTTCGACCCTTTTCTTGGCTCATCTTCAGGCGTACACGAATACTATTTAGCTTCTGAATTGCGTCATTTATCAATATGAATTCATGTTGTGTCTGTATGAGTATTCTATATTGGCAATTATACCTTAACTTTAAAATATGGTTCATATATAGTTAAAATTATATATTAAGTTTGATGTTAAATATATAAAAATGAAATTAAAATTATAATTAAAATTACTATAAATTTATTTATAGCCAATATTACTCCGTTTAAGCCTTGTGTCTGTTCTATATCGTATGTGTTGCGTGTCGTTCCACTGTGATGGAGACGTGCTGTGGGGTAACTGCTTGCTGGCAGCAGTCCTGGCTTCCTGACCTTCCTTTTTGACCGTGTGAAGGCTGAACACTTTCTTCGAAGTATCTTACTCGGGGTTTTTATAAGTGGGCTGCGATGTGTCGAATTTACACTAATGACACACATGAAGAGCAATTTATTTCGAGCGTGTTAGTGTTTCTAAAGAATTTAATTTATTTATATACACTTTATAGCACTCTGCCTGATTCTTGTAGAAATTTTAAGTCCGAGAGAATTGAAGTATTTTGTTTTAATAAGCAGAATTCTCTTATTCTACCAAAAAACACGGGTCTTAAAACTTTATACGAAGTTTACTGTTTTCGATTTAAAACTCCTTTTGCCCCTGTACCATTCAAAACTTGTTTCCAGAATGCAAAATTATTTTCTAAGACCCAGGAATAACGTTGAATAAATGAAGGACGCGACTGTGACCTTCCATCCGTCCTCACTATGTCCTCACATACCGCGAGGTCATGTCAGGAAGCGTGGCTTATACCCCCCCTCTCCATTATCTTAGGGAAGAAGGGGGAGAAACCATGGATATAGGAGTGGTAACGAGACCCTAGGTGGGGGCTGAAATATAGACCATCAGAGTCACCGCTGCAATATTTCATTTTGAAGGGCCTAGCGAAATATGAAGCGAGGCTTATCAGTTGTTCCCTCCCCCACAATCCTTCCTTCTCTGCTTTTATTCCAACCACTTTTTCAACGTTATGTTATATTTTTAGATTACAGACGTCTGGGCTGTAGAGCGGAGGTTTACGTGGTATATAGCGAAAATGTAAGATAAATAAGAATTATTCTTGTAATTTTCTGCTCGTCTTGGCTTCCAGAATGTAAAGAGGACGTGTAATGGAGAGTGTACAGGAAGCGGAAATTCGTCTGCTTTTGGTCTATCCTGCAAGTGAGATAGGGATGAAGAAATGGCTTTGGGGTTGCCATGTATAATTTCTGGGAAAAAAATTATTGCAAGAAGCACAAATTTTGAAGAAAGCAGTCTTCTGGGATTTGGCACCGTGTATATTTGGTGTTAACCGACGTTTCGGAGGAACGTATCGCCTCCATCTTCAGGGTAGAAGAAAAAATATATAAGAAATCGCTTGCAGATTTCTTATATTTTTTTCTACCCTGAAGATGGAGGCGATACGTTCCTCCGAAACGTCGGTTAACACCACATATACACGGTGCCAAATCCAAGAAGACTGCTTTCTTCATAGTCACCGCCGTGAAAGCCTCAAATCTTACATAGCACAAATTTTATTTACTTATCCACTCTTCAAGCTGTAGTTTATGTGTTTACCATTTTTTCATGTCTCGGTAAATTGATATAGGCTAGATTATGAAGACCAATATATAAATTATTCACATTGACAGAAATATCTATCCACTCCATTTTACATGGGATTAGGAGCTACTTTCCATCATTGGGTGCAGAGAATATATAAAATATAAAATTTGAAATAGTGCTAACAACATAAAAAAACACCTAATTCTATCTACGTGCTGAGAACACTTCGATTCAATAAAAAGAAAGTAATAAGTGAATGCACAAAAGTTACATAATAAAAATATTGATTACTAAACTAATATGCTGAGGTTGCAAAATCAGGAACGAAATATGCATGACATACAATAGGCTTACGCGTGGGAAGAATTTCAGGGGAAATGGAGATTATTTACTTGCGTGCCAGATCGTCTGGTAGATTATTAAGAATTTTTTAATACAATAATATTTATAACCACGTCCATGAGAACCACATAAAAAATCACGCAATGGACCTGGGATAAATAGAAGGACACATTGAACTAGTAAACGTAAAAAGGTAAACTTTTCCTTATGCTTAACTAATTATGCACTAGGCCATGAAGATATATGGGGGAGTGGATGTATAGATCCACGTTTTCTTGACCTCGGTACTAGGAGGTGAGTGGTCAGCTTCACGCCCCGACCGCTTTGTCCTGAGGAAAGAGCCCTTGGTACTCAATGGATTGGAGGCTAAATTAAACTATTTTAATTCTAAATACTTCAGCATTTCTACAAATACCATTAGCAGCTGAAGCATGTCTAGCACAATGATGGTTTTAAATGGAATTTTATGTATTTTTAAGCGTAAGGATGAGTCTAATGTACTCGTGGAAGGAAACGATTAAAACAAAGGGCTCCAAACTCGAACTGGATTTGTCCCCGTTTGTTGGCATCAGCAGGCGTAAAAATATTGGGAACAGAGGCGTATTTAAACTTAGATCTTAATAGTGTAAAATATAATACATATAGAATGAAAATCTCGAGGGAGAACAAAGTTTATGCTGCGAGTTAGACCCAACAAATGAATACAATGCGAAAATATATAGCTCACATAGTTATGAAAATTAAAATGAAAATGGAATCCAGGAACACTCCCAGGTCTTTAAGACGAGTCCGTATGGATGGCAGAGAATTAACACAATTTATATTCGTAGATCAATATGTTAGTCCTTCTTTAAAAGGGCATAACTTTGATTTTTTTAATGTAGAATATCATGTAATGTAAGTTAAAATATAGTAATTATTTAACAATAATGGAACTAGGGTCATATAGGAAATCCTACTTCAACGCTCGCTACGAGGGCTGACATATAATGAAGAAATCCAATCAGGATTTTCAGACGTGTGAAGAATAGGGGCGGAGTCCATTGGGTTACGAGTAGTGGCAGACAATTTGAGTGTTCTGCTGGCAACATAATATCATAATGGACAAGAAGGATAACAAGATCAACCTACAGCGCTTGCTTAGTCCTAAAGTTACACAAGGAAAAACATGAGGAGTTAGCTTGGATCAAGAAAAGCTATTTTCCTACTTTTATCAATGCGATATTCACATTTAAAATGTCTATAGTAGGCTTATATAGAAAATTATGATACACATAATAATTAAAACTGTCACTTTTAAGCCTGAAATTTATTTAAATATATTTTCAAATTAATGTATTATCTCAGAGAAAGTACACTGCGTCTCCATTACAAAGATCAGCAGGTTTAGTGTTTGCTGGCTGGAGAATAATCGCTGTTTATTTTGAGAATCTTATGAAACCGACAGACATACTCTGTGGGCACAATGTGGAGACTCCTAACGTTATATAAGTCGCATATGCTGTAAACACCAGGCCCTCCATAATTACTAACCGCGGTTGCAATATCTCGTATCATGAGAATACTGAAAAGGGAGTAAAACGGTGCAGTGCGCGGTACGGTAAGAATAAATTAATTAAAGGAAAGAGAACAAGCAAAAATAAGAATTAGGGTCTGTATAGCAGCGGCAGCGTACACGATGCACATCTAAGCACAAGAAACAAAATAGAGATGACACACACACCGGCCTTGATCTGAATCCGTTATGGTCTGAGCTCTAGAGAAATTCGTCGGCCGTATCTTGGTCTAGTAGTGTCCTTTCTTCTTTTATATTTAAATGTTTCGTCACTTTGGTCTTATATCATCTGTAATCACTCATATAATGCATTTTCTGATTGATAGATATCTGGTAAATCTTTTATGTATGCATTCTTCTATTTTTTAATTTATAATCTTGCCCAGAATTTTGAGACGTTTCAGAGTCCGTCATTTCTAACGAGATAAAGACCGACGAGTCGTTATGAATGTATGAATGAATAACTGAATGTAAAACAAATGAATCTGTTATTCATTCATCAGTAATCTGTCAGGTCCACAGTCTCTTCCAAAACAGTTCCTCCCCTTAATGCGATCTCGAGCTTCCGCATACAAGGTATCTCTGTTTTTGGAAAGAGACTATCCAGGAAAAGTGATATTGTGGTAGTTTTCCCATTTGCTTTCCACATCGCAGTACAACAGCCGTTCAAACCACTCTGGTCACGCCTGCTGCTATACGAACTTGAACCATCTCGAGCATCATTTCCTCTGTGCTTCAAGTCGCTGCTGATGACGCTGCTTCCGACATCAGTTTTTGGTGTGAATCCGTTATATTACCACTAAATTCAGAAGTCAGGGTATTGGACCAAACTACCCTTCATCGGATAGTTACCGAAGAAGAAAAGGCGCAGGGACGGAAAACTGGCCGCCGAGCGCCGCCGCCAGAAAGGGAAGGATTCAACATTGGAAAATCGCGAACCCTAGAAGAAATTGGCCGTCGCCCGCAGGAGGACAACACGCCGTGAGAAAGTGGCATGGAAAAGGCAAATACACCGGAGGATGTCCAGTCGTGCAACAGTGGCACGACCATCGAGAGAAATCTAAATCCCACTTTAGTAAAAACCCTCTATATTCAGTGTTGATAAAGAACGGTTTACAGTTTGGATAAAACACAATTTGTGATTTCGGAGGAGCCTTCTACTGCAGTTATGACGTGGGAGTGACGCTGTTTCTGTGTTCCAGCAGTGATTAATTTTATGAAAGCAGACATAGAGGTCCGAAGTGCTAAAATATATACAAGAAGGCAGGCATTTCATTACAGGACAATCGGAACATGTCAGAAAGCATTGTCATCGCCTGCCAACTGTACAAATTGTCCCTCCGCCATAGAGCGCATTAATTTACCACCCGTACGTTGCACCATTCAAAGCGAGGAATGCTCCTATCTCTAACTGAAATTACCTGCACCAACTAGAATTGACTTTTGGAGGAATCTATATAGAGCACAGAAGGGGTGGAGTGTGGAAACATAAGCAGGAAACTTCCCCACTTTACAACACCGTCCCCGACACGACGTGTATTTCCTGTTTCTATTTCAAATGAATTGAACCACGAACGTTGAGATACAGAATGTAAGTAATGCAGAGAGAAGGGGCACTGCAGGTGTTTGTTAGCTGATGCGCGGAGATAAATTAATTGTTGTCAAACAGAAATGATTACAGTTCCCAAAGCTACAGTTTTACGTACCAACCATCCGAATCTGGTTTGGGACTATTTAGGGTTCTCAAATATTGGATCTTGTAGCTTTCAATACGACTCGTAATAATCCATGTGTTTGTAAAATGTCAACATAAATTTTCCCATCTGATATATATACCTATCAATTGTAATATTAATCAACAAGGATATGATAATGTAAAATAAAACAAACTTCTTAAATTTATTTTGATGTTCTGGCACAAAGTCAGTTCATTTACTGATTTCTGAGCCAAAACTTAACATTCTTTTTTCACCAGTATATTTTTCTCAGCATGCTTATAATTTGTATTCAGAATTTGTGTGTAACAGCCAAGGGGGCGTTCTACAGCTAGGATTGTGTGCTCTGTGTTATGGAACGTACAAAACCCCGTATTATATAGCCTCTTTCGCTCTGACTCGTGTCAAACGCCGGGCTTTGGGAGTAGGGGTTGAAGCTTGCGGCTGTACGCCAAAGTGCCGGTTGGTTACAGTGAATAGCGTCAGTTGGTTTGCAACGTCACAGGCACGCACCACTGTTATGTGAGTGTTGACAACAGGAAGCTGAAATTTCCAATGTGAGGAGATCATTTAGTGTGGATAAACAGCACAGTACAAGAGGTCATAAGAAGAAAATTGTTAACAAATTGCAAGAATACAAAAAATTATCTCATTACATAAAAAGATTTTAACTTCACTTGATATAGTGCATTATATTTTGAGTATTTGTATTTTAATAACACGAGAGGAAAGCTGTGTTCCAATTTCAGATTAATGTAAATTCGAAGAATACCTTCTTTCTTTTCTTTTTTCCTTGGCACTACAGCCCCAGTGGGCCTAGGCCTACCTCCATGAACTTCTCCGTTCACTTCGGTTTTTCTAGATCTTACACATTCGGTAGGACTCCTTGGGCGGGTGATCAGCTCGTCACAAGGCCTCTACCTGTACACAAACACAAAAATGCACACACACAAGCTAAACATCCATGTCCTGAGTGGGATTCGAACCCACGATCACGGTTTCCAAGCGAGCGAAGACAGTACATGCCTTAGACCGCTCGGCTACCGTGACCGGCCAGAATAGCTTCTTACATAATGTAAATTCGTTCTTCCCGACTTCATACACGTCATCTTCTTTTATTGTAGTAACTACAGCATTGTTATGGATACAACCTAGCTGTTACTTTGCATAAAATAGGGAAATATTTTCTTTGTATCTCTTTAAATATTACAATATTGATAGGAAATAAAAACAAAAGCTTTAGATCTCAAACAGATGTATGAAACGTTGACAAAACTGGTTCAAGATCGTCCCCACCCCCAAAATGGAGGGAGCTCTGAGAGCATTGTTGCCAGAACGAACCAACAACCTCCATGGGTCAGGGCCCTCTTTTAAAAGCGCATACCTGATGAAGGCATTTCCCTCATTTTATAGAAACAGAAGGTTCACAAGAAGCCGTTACTGGACTGCACCAGTCGAATGCATTTCACATGCCGGTAACAAGTTCTTATTGCATTAATTTTTATGCTGTCCTCACATATACTTTTGGGTTTCTGAAATACTTTCATGATTTTAGGTTTCCGGTTACAATTACTAGGGTAATTTATTCTCGAATGAACTTAATACATTCAAGGACGAATTCAAGAATCAAGAACATAAGTTCCCTACATACTAGGAGCGGACTCAGTGTGAAACGGACCAACTCCCTTGTTGCGGCAGAAACAACCAGCTCGTAACTCCTCTCTTTTGGAATTGAGACAGTTTAACGAGTTTTATTTCACTTATTTCTTCAGTTATAAAATTTCAATTTAACCGACTAAACTTCGTACTATGCACGTCTTCCATCTTAATTTCCGGGTGTGTATGATGTAGGGGTTTAAGGCTTTCTGCCAGCCATCGAGAAGTAACGAAGGAGGGGGGACCGGATGGTACAGACGCTGAACTGAACTGGGGTAGCAGCCATGTCAGACGATGTAGTATAACCACAGGTATAAACTGTACACTATATACACCAGGGGCTGTATATCAGAAGAACCTCCATCTATTTACCCTCCCCCACTTCTGCTATAGGACGTTAGAAAAGGTAGCCCTGTAATTGGCGCCCAATTTTATACGGGTGTGTTCGGTCTGTAAAGCGAGCGACTATGAGCTGGGTTGGGCCGCGCCACAGCTCAAGCGGTTAGTCGCTGGCTTCCCATCGCGGCGGCCCGGGTTCGATCCCAGATCTGGTCAAGTGGGATTTGTGGTGGACAAAGTGGCGTTGGAGCAGGTTTTTTCCGAGTACTTCGGTTTCCCCTGCCAATCTTCATTCCACTAATTGCTCCACAATCACCCTCACCTATCATCTAGGGCTGGTACAATAGGCCAGAAGTGGCAGCAGTACAGAGGACTTAGTCCCACCCCACTAGCAATAAAAAAAATGTAACATTTTCTCTGGGATTCATTCATTAAGCATCACGCTTTGAAGACGTATGGGCAAGTGGAAATAGAACTCCACCGTTCTTGACCTCAGCATTAGATGGAGGTGAATGGTCAGCTTCGCGGCCCTGTCGCTTTACGCACATAGAAACATCCAGCTGTCCCCATTGTATAGGAGGTTGGGTGGACCCCCAAAGCCGGTCTGAATGTTGTGACGTTTGTCTCGGCCGGTAATATAGCCTAGATTCCTCTGCATAGTCTCTATACCGACTGAGCTATCCCGGCTCCCTCATAAAAAATTAGATTAAGCTATCCCTGTAAGAGGTGGTGAAGGCCCATAAGGTTGTGAGACGTCGAGGCTCCCACATTTTCTCTAGACAACCGACACACAAACGGCGGTAAATTTGTCAGCCTTACGCGACGGCCGCCCTTTACCCCCCCGGAAGATTATTGGTAGCTTAGTCGATCCCAGGAACATAGTGCGGCTGGAAGTATTAGGTCAGTTAAAAAATCCAGTGACCTCATCGGGAATCGAAACCGTTACCTTCCGGTTTGTAGAACAGTGCCTCAATCAAATATGCTACAGCGTTCCCTCATGACCAATCAGTCAAATATAAATTATCTTACACTGTGTAAGTTAGTAGATCTATGTTCCACGAACGTCCGAGGGACAGCTGGCCGAACGCCAACCTACCTGGATACCATAGTGGTGGAGTGTAAACATAGAGACACCGTTTCGAAGATCACTATGACCGGTTTTATTGGAGTTTCACAAAAGGAATTGTGATTTCTGTTCTTAGAACGTAAATAAATCCACCGAACTGTGCTACATATGCTTTTAGTGTTCAAAGGAATACGGAGAAGAGAGAAATGAAAGGAAGAAAGATGTTGCGGGCGCCTCCCTTTCGTGGAGACACATGTACAACCATAGCCTGTTAGAAGAGGATGTAATATTTTATTTATTTTTTTTTTTTAATTTCTATCTGATACGTATTCAACAGAGCGTATAAGCTTATGAAAATTTGCCTATTAGGTCTAAAAGTTTGCTTAGATTTACGAAATTATATTTATATTAGACCTAAACATAGCCCTGGTGCATATGAAATTTTAACAGCAAAAGTATGAATGCATGCTATATGTTCATTTTAAGTATATCGAAAGAGAAAAAAGTTTGTTAATGCAGGTTGTGCGATGGCGAGAGAGCTGAGTTGATTAATTAACTTTTACGTGATTAATTGATGATCTATCTACCTACCTATCTATCTATCTATCTGTCTGTCTCTTTATCTCTCTGTCTACGTATATATCCGTCCGTCTACCCGTGTACCTGTGTACCTGTCTGTCTATGCACAGTTGCAAATATTACTTTTTGTTTATATGAGTGTAAAAAATTGAACTGTCCCTAGAGGAAGAAAATAAATGAAGTGTAACTGAGAACAGGAGCCGGTCACGGTAGCCGAGCGGTCTAAAGCTTGCACTGTCTTCGCTCGCTAGGAAGCCGGGATCGTGGGTGTGAATCCCACTCAGGGCATGGATGTTTGTGTGCGTTTTTCTGTGTTTGTGTACAGGTAGAGGCCTTGCGATGAGCTGATCACTCGCCCAAGGAGTCCTACCGAATGTGTAAGATCTAGAGAAACCGAAGTGAACGGAGTTCATGGAGGTAGGCCTAGGCCCACTGGAGTGCGAAGGGGGAAAAAAACTGAGAACAGGATGCTGAGGACAAGACAGATAGAGAGATAGACACACAGATAAGAGAAGATAAAAGAAAAATTTTAAATCGAAAAATATTAAAAGGCTGTTACAAGAGATGAGATATTATATAAAGTTTTCCTCATAAATGCAAACATATAGCTTACGTGTAACACGGTACCAATATTTACACGTTTTACGAATATTGAAGGAATTCAGCACTTTCCTCGTCCCCCCACCGGAAGATCTAGAACAACACATCACCCCCCTCCTACGCTCCTCCCCTTCCCAGTAATAAAAGTTCAAGAACCACTGAAGCACAGCAAACACGGTCCATGGCACTTCATAATGAAGCTGTTATTACAAGAGTCCGCCGTTATAACGTCTTGTGTATTGATCATCGGGATTTGCTATCTCAAGCAGCAGAAGAACACAGATCCAATCGCAGCCACCAGAGCTTTGTGACGGCAGGACAAAGGCAGGAGAGCAGGCCAATTTCATACCTGAAAGATCCTTTAGATCTTCTGTCTAACGTTCTCTTACGCTCACACTCTCTCTTTCTCTTGAAAGCGTATTATTATATACCTATAGGAAGTATGGAAGAGAGTTCTGATTAATTATATTTCATACTCATAAAGGGACTGGGCATAAAAGATTTTCAACTGCAGAAAGGCTACGTTCTACAAAATAGTTTTACGGATTTGATAAAGGTAAATTATGGTAGATTCCGGAAATAAAAGATTGAAAATGTGATTTTATAACCAGAGGAAATATAATTTTAAGGTAATATTGTCTTGAACATAAATAAACTACCGTAATTACATCACCAGCTAGAACTACGTCTCATAATTCGGTTCTCGTTTCCTCCGTAAGTATTGCACATGATAACTAGACCTAAAGCCATGCTCACTGAGAGGAGCTCATAACAGGGATCGGCAATTATTTTTAATCTGGAGATAAATGAGGTATTTCGAAGTTGTTGGAAACCTTTAGAAAAGAATTTTGTAGTTCAAAAAATTGTTACATAATTTTTCATTATTATCATGGAATGAATATAAAAACCGACATGCTAGTGCACTACTCCCCAAATTTTCGGCAACTGCTACCCACTACACGCGTAATCGGCCCACACGCGGACCCCTTCGACATTCCCCTTAGCCGTAAAGAGCACGTAGAGGCACATTTTCTGCTACCAGGAGAAAAATTATGGCTGAGATTAAAGTTTTGGCAATGGTGTTTAATTATACATTTTAAATTTGTGACATTTGATTAAATTGTTCCACTGTCCACCCCCACCCCTCCCCAAAAAATATTACGGACCACCATTGGTCCGCAGACCACAGTTCGATAAACACTGCATTCCTAAAGAAACGCTGAAAATCTGAAAGGAAAACTAGTCGTAGACAGGAGGGGAAGATGTTGAAATGGACTTTAATAAAAGAGATATGGCTTGTTGATTGAATTATTCTGTTGCAGGATATAAAGGGGTGGGCAGTTCTTGTGGCGATGGTAATGAACATTCGCGTTCCATGAGAGCTGGGAAGTTTCATTGGTTACATACTCCTCAAGGGAAGCACAATGAAGTCAATTAAATAATTAATTTATAGAAAATATCCTTTATCCTGATTTGGGTACTCAGGATGTTAGGAGATATGCATCTAATCGAATTTGAATTGGGCCCAACGATCCTCCCCATAATCTTCCCAGTTGTAGGTTAAATACCTGAAAATAATAAGCACTTTTTCCACCCCTGTTACAGAGGAAAGTGATTATGTTTTATTTCAAGGCACTACAGAAAACTATGGAGGAGTTCCTAATAGCCGATGCCAAGCAAATATGTCGGAAATGTTCTAAATTTAGTGTGAGATGGGAATCGAAGTGCGGGGTGAAATTTTTAAGCTGGCAAAATGTTTAAGGGGAGATCTCATCATTCATTTTTTCCTGCATTTCCGACTGATTGATATCAGCTGTAGCTCTCGTAACTTGCTTTCGAGGGTCACCCATTCGAATCTCGGACACAGAACCGAACATTATCTAGGAACATTTTTATCCACTTCCTGGGAATTATTTGAAAATCTGAGCAAATGCGATCAAAACAAGTTTTAGCCCCCCGGAGATGGAGGGTGTAAGGCCATAATAATGGCATTGCTGACCTTAATTAATTAAGCATCACGCCATTGCGACTTTTTTTCACAATGGCTCTCCCAGCTCATTCAAGACCCAGACCTCTTATTCAGTTCCGTAATCATTTTTAACGACGGTCACGGTAGCCGAGCGGTCTAAGGCATGTACTGTCTTCGCTCGCTTGGAAACCGGGATCGTGGGTTCGAATCCCACTCAGGGCATGGATGTTTGATTTGTGTGTGTGCGTTTTTCTGTGTTTGTGTACAGGTAGAGGCCTTGCGACGAGCTGATCACCCGCCCAAGGAGTCCTACCGAATGTGTAAGATCTAGAAAAACCGAAGTGAACAGAGAAGTTCATGGAGGTAGGCCTAGTCCCACTGGGGCTGTAGTGCAAAAAAAAAGACATAATTTTTCACAGACGGTAGGACTCCTTGGACGAGTGATCAGTGGGTCGCAAGGCCCCCATCTAAACACACGACAACACAGACATCCATGCCTTGAGTGGGATTCGAACCCACGATCCCAGCGACCGAAAGAGTGAAGACAAGTTCATGTCATTAAGACGTATGGAAGAGTGGAATTATAGTTCCACCATACTTGACCTCTGCTTTAGACGAGGTTGAGGACGAGGGTACGTTTACTTATTCCAGACATGATGAATTTCACCTGACTATTAAAGCGAAGCACAATGAGTGTTGTTGTGTTTTGTATGCCAAACAGTCTGACAGCCATTCTTCCAACCCGTTTCAGTGTTTTCGGTTTGGGCAGAATGGTACTACCCCTGCTAAAATTCTTTCTGCATTCGGAAAGGAATGTTCATTATGCGGGATGAATTCGTTCTATCTGATAATTTAGGGGCCACCTCTGAAAATTTTCCTTACAGAATTAACTAACGGAGAGAAGTACGGATGTAGGTACGGGAAACTAGCTGGGTTGGTATGCATGAGACTCAGGACTAAGGATTTCGGAATTTACCAAATTCACTTATAATATTCTGCTTTTGCGTTACCACAACATACAACACATTGTTTAATTACATGTAAGTAAATTTACTTATAAATACATTTTCTTATTTTTAAATTGATAATAAATCTCGCTGAATTAGTATTATGGCATTTTCAGCAAATTATTAATACAAATTGAACAAAGTTAAGTGGTAGCGTAGTTGACTGATGCACTATGCTACAAGAAGAATGGTCGCAAGTTCGATTCCCGATGAGGCAATTGGATTTTCAACTCATATAATCCTTCCAGCCGCACTATGGCCTTAGGGTCGACTCAATCTCTAACAGAAATGAGTACCAGGAATCTTCCTGGGCGGTAAAGGGCGGCCGATGCGTAAGGTTGACAACCTTACCGCCATCTGTGAGCCGACTGTCTAGAAAATGTGGGAGTCTCGACGACTCACAGCCCCACTGGCCTCCACGGCCTGTTACAGGAGAGTTTGCATTTTTTTAACTTTAAATAAGAACTTTGTATTTCTATATATTCGTGAACCAGTATCCGTAGCGTCAGACGATCACGTTCGAACTCTTGAAATAGTTGAGGAAAAGTAAGAAGATTCTAGATGGCTTGCACCTTCGTACGTCGGAAATTAAAATCTCGAGTTTTCGCCGGTGCGGACTGATACATGGCGTTCAGACACTCACTGAGAAATCTGGTTGAGGTAACTACTCGTACTTCATAATTATCCTTGAGTAGTTCTCATTTCTAGGCAAAATTACGACTTTCTGGTCTGGGTTTTTCTAGATTTGTACGCATGTCTGGTTTTCTGTGCCCGAACTAAAATGTATGACTTTTCATAAGCATCAGAATACCATACTCCTTGGCAGTGCCGGAATCCATACATTTTCACATAACACATAAATTACGTGACCAAGAAAATTGAATACTGTATTATAGGTTCACAATAAAGTTTAATTCATATAGAAATATTTTTTTTTATTTATATAACGATAAAAGAACATAAATTTATTTATCATTTAATTAATCAAAGTCAATGTAAAAAGGCCAGGAATGATCAACCTCAAGTTCTAGAAACCTTTTCACATCCTGGACACAACAGAGATCTGAAGGTGAGATCTTGAGAAATCTCCACTCTGCCTCCGAGCTAATGTAGTTTAACAATGACATCGAGGCTAAGGGAGATTTTCGCGTTCATTCCTGCGCGTGTCATGGACAGACAATGCACAATGACTCAAGCTGTCCAGATTAATTTTCTGGATTACTGAGAGGAAGAGACGAGTCTGGCTAATCCAAACTGCTTGGTTCCAACTCAGGCCCACAGCAAGAGTGGACTAAGCCTGCATATACTCAGAACCTTGATTTTCTTTCTGTAACATCCATTTACATGTAATACTGTACAAAACTCTTAGATATCCGCAAACGTCTCCAATTTTTCAGACAAATTTTTTTTTTATACATTTGTCATCTCTTCCACGTGTGTTTTAGGTCCGGCCTCTCTCAGTTTTCGTGTTTTATAACGAATAATGTTTGGTTGAATGTACCATTTACGGATCTTGTTATCTTGAAATTTTCTCCGTTATTCTGTGTCTTCTTCCATCATGTATTTCCCTCAATATCACATTTTCAAGAAGCCTCAGTATTTAAGATTTTGGATTTTCACGGTTATTAAGATTCATATTGTATTTTTCTATATTACAGTGTTATATATTATAGCATATGAATGCCAAAGTTTCGAAGGAACATTAAGTCTCAATCTTCAGGGTAGAGACAGTAGGGATCTTGGAAATATTGGTACCCACTTATCAGATTACATAGCGTGGTAATTTAGAAAACTACAAAATTACTCAATCTTTGCTCTTCCCTCAAAACGGGAGACAAAGAACCACAACAGAAAGTAAAAGGGCCCCTGTTCCACTTCCAATTTGCTTGCGTAAAATTCACCTCGAAGAAAGTAGATCCGAAACAAAGCGAAGTGATGAAATCTATGTGAAAATATGGGGCAGATGATGTAAGTGTAGGCGTGATCCAAAAGGGGAAAGCAGCGACGAAAAGAGGAAGAAATCTTAAAAAATTACATACAAGCGCTAAGCAATATACAACTAAAAAAATTCAACATGTTTCAACCCTAGGGGATTCCTGAGGGTTGAACCCTAAGTGGCACTAGGGTGACGAGTCTACAAGAGGGTTAGAAAGGACCGAGTTTAAACAAGGGAGAACAGTTCAAAGTGAATTCAAGGGGCCGTTTATATGGAGGATATGTTTTTTTTTGTTCTAAATCAATAAAAAGTGAAGGTTATAAATCACTTGGGATTTCTACATGTTTGGTTCCTTCCGTCACAACTTCAGACGCAACGCACTGCTCAGGTGGGGCCTGACTGCTGCTTAAATTTCAAAGCTCGAACCTCTGTAACAAGAGACAGCTTCTTTTGCTTTGTATGATATTCGTATTAGCTTACAACTCGAAGTATTTTATTGGTAAAATTGTACCTCCAAATTTGGAGCACGGAGTACATGCCAAATATTCACATGCCTTCTGAGGGGTCGTTCACAGGACTATTGCTCTTATTTGACACAAATGAATTGCTCAAAACTGTCAAGTATTCAGTCTACTTTCCTTGCTTTGTTTCTTTTATTTGTCTGTCAAACTTGGTCTCATATTTTTAATTTTAATTGTTTCTTGCATCCTGTTGTGTATTTAATCAATATTAGAGTCAATTTTACCGACCACCCAACATATTTTTATTAATATTACACTATATGTTTCGACCTCAAGAGATCATCCTCAGGTGTACGAACACAGCTGTATAATTACACGCAATCACATTCGTCTTCTCACGACATGGACCGTAACAGATCCACAACTTCAGAAGACGCAGTAGAACAGCAAGACCTCCAAAAGTGAAAACGTGCAATCTATAATAAAATTGAAATTTAATTCATGAAAGTTTAATCAATAATATAATTAAACTAGTTATAGTGAACTTGACACAGTGATGAACGCAAGCAGGAAGTGACTGAATACAAGTGAAAGTGAAAGCATAACTAGTGATTGAATTGAAATTCGATTCACAACTTTAAATTTTTTAAAATTTTGAATTTAAATTTTAACTTTTGACATTTAGAACAATTTTAACTTGTGTTTTATGACAGAGCTTGATATATTATTAAGCGTGAGCCTGAATAAGATACAGGATCGAATAAGTGAGAAGACGAATGTGATTGCGTGTAATTATACAGCTGTTTTCGTACACCTTAGGATCACCTCTTGAGGTCGAAACATGTAGTGTGATAGTAGTAAAGGTATGTTGTGTGGTCGGTAAAATTGAATCTAATATTGGTCTCATATTCTTTGAGGAGAACATACTGGCCGTGTTTGAGAACAAAGTGCTGAGGAGAATATTCCGTAGTAACAATGATTAATTTAACAGGAGAATTAGGAACTGCAACACAAGGAGTATAACTTGTACAGTCCTCTAAATATTATTAACATTTTGTGAATGAAGATAAGACGAAATTGCATATAGTATTAAGTAGAGGTATGAGAACTCTATACCACATTTCTGTCCGAATGTCCGAAGCCCTTGTGGGTTATAGACACAGATGGGTGAATAATATTGTAACGTGTCTTGTATCTGAAGACGCCGTTCAGATTGTTAATTGGTTTATTTAACAACCTACAAATCGTAACTACAATTACTAATAACACTGTTACGGGTTTAGACAATTTACAAACCTCACACAATCTCTTCAGTAGTCTACATGTATTTACAAAGCGTGACCTATCCAAGTGTCACTGAATTACACACTCCCAATATAACTGTACTACAGCAAACACAGAGAAAATTTTATATAAATATGTTATGTGGATATGATTGGATGCATCTGGCAAGTGAAAAGCTCATGTGAACATAATTGTCCTTCGCGTCTCATAGATTTCTTGACCAGACGTGTTTGAGGAAGTGACTGGATTCATTAGTGTCATTAACGGCTGCCCTCTTCTTCTTGGTCGCTTGCATTCTTTACTTTTCAACCTGAGGATTGAGGCAATATGTTCCTCCGAAATGTCGGTGGATTTTCACGACTACGCGGTCGAATATCTCAGAAGACAACACTCTTCATAATCACGGCTGTGAGAACTTCATGTAAAATTAAATTTTGCTCTTACATGAAAACATGAAACAAAATACTAGATGCCACACGAATGGTAGGGGCTGGAAATTCTTTGGCGTGTTTGCCAGAACGGTAATACCTCAGATACTCAGACTCAGACACACAGATGATTTCAGAAGATATTTCTGCAGATTTTAACCTACCAGAGGACGAATCTGACCAGTCAACTCCATCTGATATGCAGGTCTAGATTGAGCAGAAGCTTGACTTCAAGTTCGTTAGGTCGACGTTATGAAATGTCGACTGACAATGACAAATTTATACGTTTATAATTTTACTTAAGTACAACTGTAAACATATTACGGCAAATACGAATATGTAACTTAAATAACTAGGCAAATAAATAAAAAATTAGTATGTTCAATACAATTTTAGGAAACATATATTGAATAACTCGCAGAATGATTGAAGTGGAAGTCTATCCATCTGCCTGCTTCTCTGTAAGCTCTACACGCCAGGTCACTTGATCGATTTTGTTTATTTTTGGGAGAGGCAGAATGAAGATTTTCGTGTCGTTTTCTTTGGTCTAGTCTTCAAATTTAAAAATTTTGAAAGTTGTATATTCTGTGGAATAACGAGGCGATGCAGTCGCAGAAAAACAATCGACGTTTCGTAGGAACCTGCCTCCTCCGTGTTCAAGTCGAAGAATGAAGCGAGCAGAAAACTGCAATGAAACGGACAGTAATTATGAGCTGATATCTTAAAATTAAAATTCTTATTTTGCTCTTCATTCACACATTTCCTTCCGTCCACATTGCAACCCGTTTTTAACTTCTCTCTCATCCTCACTACATGTTTCGGCCGTACACGGTTTCGCCAGCTGTTCTTCTTTGCTACAATTGTTTCAGTGCGTAGTATAAGCAACTTCACATATCACATGTAAATGTGTTATCTCCCAATTAAAAATTACTAAATTCATTAAACACAATTAAAACTTCAATATTTCTGTTTGGGGGCTACCATTCTTTATCCAGTTAACAATATGTTTGGACTGGTTTTGCAGCAGCATTTGTGTTGCGTATCTGTAGGCTCCAATTGTGTTGCTTCAGGTCACACATATGCCTGTTTCACTGTGTCTTCCCCCTAACTGTTAGTAGCCTTACTTTCGTTCCGTGTATACAGGTCCTACAATATGGACTGAATTCATTGTTCATTTACTTCGTTAAATATAACAAAATTAAAACAAATTTTTTATTGCTAGTGGGGTGGGACTAAGTCCCTTGTACTGCGCCCAATTCTGGCCTATTGTACCAGCCCCAGATGATAGGTGAGGGTGACTGTGGAGCAATTGGCGGAATGAAGGTTGGCAGGGGAAACCGAAGTACTCGGAGAAAACCTGCCCCAGCGCCACTTTGTCCACCACAAATCCCACTTGACCAAACCCGGCATCGAACCTGGGCCGCCGCTGTGGGAAGTCAGCGACTAACCGCTTGAGCTATGGCGCGGCCAAAATAGAACTAAGTAACAGATATTATTATGGTAAGTACGTTGTGTTCATGTACACGCCTTGCTCAATCAGATATCTGTGTAATATTCTAAAACAAAATCCATTTGAGAATTGGGAACACTGTGAAGTCTATAAGAACACTTCTATCTATTCGTACTGTACAAGCAGACATTTTGAATTTGTAATAATTACTGAAATAATTCTCATAGTCAAATTTCTGCTGCATAGTAATGATTTGTTACGGCAATTCATTTTATTATATTTTTCATTATAATATACAATTAGAAACATATGTTATTTCTAAGTATCTTTTAACGTTAACTTCCGTTTTGGCCTTTTTTTTCACAGAAAGAATTAAAAGCAGTAAATAACTTCTATACGTCTGATGTTTCCTTTTACCTCATTTAATTCTTTAAGCCAATTTGAGCAGAATACATGTTGCTCGGCTACCTTGTAACTTGGAGGCAAATAAATAACCCAAACTGCTGCATAGAACACAGCTTCCTAAATAGTTAAGGGCAGAAAAGTTATAAACTTCAGAACACACACGAAATTGGTCTTCAACATTTCCAAAGTTCAAATACTATTCATTTACGAACGATATAGAAGAGCTCTTTGAAAGTCCTGAAACTATTACATGGGCGCCCTGTTAAAACTCTTGTTTCACTGAAGAAGCTGCAAGACCGCTGCAGGGTGAGAAGCTAGAATATATTTAGTCCCATACTTAGCTTCCCATGTAACTCAGAAGTCGTGACGTAATATCAGTTTCCAAGGCAACCATAGCCTGTGGGAAATACCATTGTCAGGAACCATCTATGCTCGAATGTTCATCGGAACGAACCGATACATCGAGAGTGCGTGCGTGTGTGCGTGTTTGTGTGTTTCTGACACCACGCCTCCAAGCCTGAGGCTAGGGCAGCTGCCAAATATTTCAAACTACATGAAAGCCATATCTTGGAGCAGAATATTGTGAACGAATTCTAAGTGGGGATGATATCTTTGCCTCTTTTGCTCCAGATATGCAACTAACGACACTGACAGTCATACCAAAGATTTTCCGTAATGTTAGCTTGCTGCTTAAAGAAACCTTCTAGCGGAACAATTACAATATTATGACGACACTGTGTGCTGTTCTTCTCCTATTGCTCAGGCTGATGAACTCAAAGAGGTCACACGGACCTCAAGTGCAGAATGTATGGGGAAATAAAAAGGTAAAGCTATCCCTGCAACAGGCCGTGGAGGCCCATAGGGTTGTGAGACGTTGAGGGTCCCACATTTTCTAGACAGTCAGCTCACAGATGGCGGTGAGGTTGTAACCCTTAAGTGATGGCCACGATTTACCTCCAGGAAGATTCCTGGTACTCATTTCTGTTAGGGGCTGAGCCGACCCCAGGGCCAGAATGCGGCTGGAAGGATTAAGTAAAAAATTCCGAAGACTTCATCAGGAATCGAACTCGCGAGCTTCCGGCTTGTAGCATAGTGCCTCAACTAACTGCGCTACCGTGCGATACTGTGGTCATGACGAAATATGTATTAATTTGCAACTTGATGGAAACGTGTTGTTTGGGGAAATAATCTAAACATTATCTGTGGTGTGTTTTGAGGCACTTCCGGTATATCAGAGCACGTGTGTAGTATCGAGGGATAGGACAATAGGTCAATAATGAATTTGAGAGGATTGAGAAAGAAGATCTCATGAAGTAAACGAGATACCGTCCTGATATTTGCCTGGAGGGTCTGTGAAAAAACACGAGACTCTCAGTCATGTAAGCCGATGTTCCGCCCGAGATTCAACCAAGAACTTCCAAAATAAAAATCTTTTCGGTACCGACCGCTACAGTAGCCTGCAGGACGAGCAAGAGCGAATTTTAGACAGATCCTTTTGAGAATAAAAAATGGTTCAAAATGTGGTTGAATGGCTGTGTTTGCTGATGTATTTTCCGGTGATATGACAACGCTGTTTTAATTGCGGGGATACTGGACTATAAATTGGAGTAAAGATGAAACTGAATGGAGCACAGATACGGTGATATGACATGTTTAAACACATATACCTGGAAAAAACGAGAAAAAAACAGGGAGTAACATCAATAAAATGTCAGGTAACCCGACAGAGGCTTGAACAGTGTATCTACTGAATATTGTACCAAAATGTTAAAATTCGGTCCAGTTGTGGTGCTTATCTAGAAACCGTGACGCCTCTGCAACGCTTCAGTTTGTTAAGAATTAGCCAAAGAACGCCATAACAGGCATGACTTTTTGCACACCCTACAACAGAAGTAGAGTACAGACGCTAAACTCAAGGAAGAAGAGAAGGAACTCCAAACAACAGCGAAGCGTATGAAAGTCCTGGAACACCGGCCGTAAAAAGATATCAAATCTCAGAGCACCATTAGGGGGGTGGTACGAAACTAAGATAAAAGTTTTCGATAGATAACGCCAAAACCCCACAAAAATCCATAATTGAATCACCAAACTTACCAGATAGAAGCTTAATGAAAGGAAAGTGAAATTATAACTCTTTTGAAAATAATAAAATCTAAGCCTTATACATGATAAGGAAGCCATGTTGATCTCTAATCGTGCAAGTAAGATAACAAGGAGGGATTTCCCTTTCTAACACTCATGTCCCACTGTATGCAATACTGACCCGCATGAGAGATTCTCCCCCTGGTGAGTGTCTCCCTTTCTGTGCTTTGAGCCATGTGCTTGTGTACTCATGGGTTCAGTAATCCATGTAATTTCATCAGTCATGACGCACAATGCCAATCCACAACCCTAAATATTACAAACAAGATACTACACACAGAAAGGACAGTCCTCATTTGCATGTCTTGCCAAAGTGTAATTTAATAAAAAATACCGTCAAAGGTGTTGTCTCTTTCCTGGTTTCGTTCATTTTGTATGCTACTCTGTGTGTATTTCTATTCTAAAGTTTCGTGATGCGTTTCAATTTCATGTGTTGCAATTAAAAACAGAAAAGAAACACAATTAAGTGCTGTCACGACATTCAGCAGTAAAAGTTAAGAAACGCAGTTCTAAATGCTTCATTATAATAAATAATTCTGAAAGACGTAGAGGATACGTTGCTGGAGTGACCAAGCAACACGCCACTCTCAGGTGAACGCGGATCTTTGGAGTAAAGCTGCACTCACTCTAAGTGGATGTTACCAGTGAGCTTCAAGCTTTAATCCATGAATCCTTGAAGATGAAGTTTTCAGGTTCCCAGGGTAGTTATGGTTGTCATGGTGGAAAACAATTGAAAACTCTCACTCCGGGAATTAAATACCGGTACTATAGCCCAACCGATAGATTTTCTTTCTCCTCTCGCTCTCACATTGGAGCATAGGGCTGATTTCTCATTTTCACGATCACTTTTACAGAAGGTAGGACTCCTTAGACGGGTGGTCAGCTCATCGCAAGGCCTGTACCTAAACACATGACAACACAAACACAGAGTAAACGCGTACACACACCAAATATACATGCCTTGTACTGGATTAGAACCCACGATGCCGGTTTACGAGCGAGCCAAAACAGTACACGCCTAAGACCGCTGGGCTACCGTGACCGACAAAGCGATAGATTATTGCATGCTATTAATATTCAACTCTCTCATTATTTAAATAATTCATTACATTAGTTTAATTTTGTTTCATTCTTTCTGAATGTTCAAGATTTTATGACCACTGTCCTGAACAACAATCTTGAAAAATTGTAGCCCAAAATTTCATTCAACGCTGCACTGTACTGACTCTAGAGTTAACAGAACGTTAAATAATCAAACCGCTATTTTAATCCAACCATGAAGTTATTCCAGGGAAAATCATTTATGGATTGAGAGAGACCATGGGGGCCTAAAGTGTAGAGTCTTGTTCGTAACAATTCCTTCCCTTACTGTATTTAAACTGAAAGTAAATGTATCCCTGGGCTTTAAGTACACGTAATTAATTAATCATCATGACACGTAAGGTAGAAGATTTGTCCGTCGATCATAACAATTCTACATTTCCAGTAAATAATGGATAGAGTCTAATGCCGATAAAATCAGCCAGTTTATTAAGATCTTATAATTTGCTACATGTTTCGGTCATTTTTGACCATCATCAGGCGTTTATAAACAGTAAAATGCATCTAATTTCGTTACGGAACTCGCCATGCCTTGTCATGTAAAAGTTCTTACATAGGATTACAATAGCTGGTGTGCTGTGTAAATTTGTAATGGTTAAGTCGGGCCGCGCCATAGCTCAAGCGATTAGTCGCGTTCGAGCAGGGGTCTGGTCAAGTGGGATTTGTGGTGGAAAAAGTGGCGCTGGGGCAGGTTTTCTCCGAGTACTTCGGTTTCCCCTGCCAATCTTCATTCCACCAATTGCTCCACAATCAGAAGTGGTCGCAGTATAAGGGACTTAGTCCCACCCTATAGCAATAAAAATAATGGTTAAGTCTTACTTACTTACTCATGGAGTTGAGCCCTTCTGGAGGAGCTGCCAATTCTGCAGCTACTCAAGAATTTCCCAGTATTTTATGAAACCCGAAGATTCAGTACCGTGTTCACAAGAGCTTTCCACTGGTCCCTATCCTGAGCCAGATCAATTCAGTCCATACCATCCTATCTATCTAAGATTCATTCTAATATTGTCCACCCACCTACGCCTTGGTCTTCCTTATGGCCTCTTTCCTTCTGGCTTTCCCACAATTATCCTATACGCATTCTTCGTCTCTCCCATTCGTGCTACATGACCTGCCCACCTCATCCTACTTGACATGATCATTCTAATTATACTTGGAGAAGAGTACAAGTTATGAAGCTCCTCAATATGCAGATTTCTCCACCTCTCCTGTCATTCTCAAACACCCTCAGTCTATGTTCCTCCCTTACTGTCAGAGACCAAGTTTCACACCCATACAGAACCACAAGCAAAATTATAGTTTTGTATATTCTAATTTTTATGTTTTTGGACAACAGATAAGAAGATTCTGGACTGAATCCTAGCAAGTATTACCCGAGTTCAATCTCCTCTTAATTTCCTCCTGAATCAGGTTTCGATCTGTTATCGTTCCCAAATATCTGAACTGTGCCACATTTTCAAAACATCAATGTTTAAGTCTAGGTAATTTAATTTGTTTTGTATTTCTTTCTCGATAGTAAATAGGATATTATATGTATGGAGTTCAATTGTGTTAAATTGTTCTCAGTACAGGTAGTGTCTTTAATATATATGATAAACAAATCTTCGGGGAATCTGAAATAATCGATGGTGTCCTGTTTTTTAAGTATATCGGTGATGCTGGTATATTCGAGGGACTGCTTAGACATAGACACAATGGAGAAAACAACGGGTATACAACAAATTTCAAGAAGGGCCCCTTATTAAGTATTCAGGAACACTTACACATACACAGCTTCAGTGCACAATTATTACAAATGGACGACAGCTACACTGATATACTCTAAGTCTCTTTGTTGTAATAATCTCTTACAAAAATCATAATTGCTTCCTTTGATTATTATCTAAGTATGCATAATATATTATTTTATATACAATATGTTGTTATTTTTTAGTTCAATTAATCACTTCAAACTATATATATTTACGATATTCTTTTATTACGATAACTAGCATGATGACAATAATATTACTATTATCAAAGAAGTATAAACGCTAAATAAAATCATGCTCTTCTAATTAATTAATTAATACAAATTATATTAAATATCACAAAAATATTAAAATTGAAACCCGCGTAAGAGTAAATTAATATCAACAGGTATAGAAGATCTAGTGCTTCGCGCACAGGAAACGTTGATAGAATAGAGTCTTGATGTGGGAAATACCAATACATATTTCCCAGACAGCTGCAATCTAGAACAGGCTTCCTGTAATGATTAATGATGGAAGAGGGACAGGCGCTCTTATTTATCACACAGCAGCAAAAAATAATGCTTAGCAGGCTGTAAAACTGTTTTGTTGCCTCTTGGTCCACCAGCCATCGTGGGTATCCGTGGTGTAACGAGTATTTCTCCTTCTTCGCGAAGTGTCCTGCTTTATTCGCACTGAGGAACGGGTTTGTTTCTCACACTCCTCCAAGAAACGAAATGCAAGAAAATTAGGTACGATGTCGAGTTGATATAGCACGGGAGCTGTGTTGATATCAGGCGAAAGATTTTTCCGAAATTTGAAAACACAATCTTCCAGAATGCTGAAGGAAGGACGTATCTCCAGAAAGTAATTTTACTATTTACATTGTGATCTTCTTGGATATTCCGGTCTAGAAAACCAAAATTATCGGCCGTTGGGATTCTTTGCGCTGACCACGTGACACCCTCTATCCGCCAACGTTGGCACTAACTTCGCCGATAAGCGGCGTTCGCTCGGCCGGTATAGTTCACTTGTGGAATAAAATCACTAACTTTTTTTTTTCCTTGGATATAATGTAGACTGGTAGGTTGAGAGGAATTCATATCAGGTCTCATAACGAAAAACATTACAGTTTCACTACCGTGAAAACCTAAATATTGTGATATGGTTACCTAAACACTATCCGTTGTGTGAAAACGGCTAGATAAACAAATGAGACATTGCTAGGAAACGCTGGCGAAAGAAACAGGACTGTATTTTCTATTCGGTCCATGCTGAAGCCAGGAAAGAAACTTGGCAAACTGCGAAACTACACCTCAAAGAGTATGGCCTGTTGAGAAGTTCCTCCTAGAAAGAGATGGAACACAACTGCACTTCATGGTCTTTTTTTTTCCTTGGCACTACAGCCCCAGCGGGCCTAGGCCTACCTCCATGAAATCCGTTCACTTCGGTTTTTCTAGATCTTACACATACGGTAGGACCCCTTGGGCGAGTGATCAGCTCGTCGCAAGGCCTCTACCTGTAGACAAACACAGAAAAACGCACACAAACATCCATGCCCTGAGTGGGATTCAAACCCACGATCCCGGCTTCCGAGCGAGCGAATACAGCGCATGCCTTAGACAGCCCGGCTACCGTGACCGGCTTCATGGTCTCTTAGGCCCTAATTTAAACCAATCAATAAAGCCAACGTAATTACAGACTGCTTAGAAAAACAGTTTAGAGCGCATGACTTTTGCGACTGTGACCACAGATGATATGTGGAGGCTTAAGTCGAAGCCCTGCTGGCTACCATTGATGAAGACACTCCTGTTAAAATCCGACAGTGTGAAGTCTCAAAAGAAATAGAGTCCTTGAGATTAGGAGAGATCTGCGGTTATGATTTGTTTAATGTCTCCGGGATCTTCCAAGATAATCTCTTGTAAATTTAACTCTAGTAAACTCATTTCACTCTTGCTTTCTCTGAGAAATGGAAAAGATCATCTTCGGAATTTCATTTAGAAACTTGAAGAATTTATTTTGACTCAAACATGCCAAGAGCCTAATCTGTACTACACAAAGAAGACAATACTGAAAGTACAAAAGCAGGATTGGTGAAAAACTTAAAGACACACATGCATTTCTTAATAGCGATCCTCGGGAAAATCGAATTGCAAGAATTGCCTTCAGATGATGGTTGAAAGCAGAGAAGACCAGTATATATTAATAGTCGTCAAGAAGAGGAAACGACAAACTTGTCAGTTATCAAGTTTCCCGCTTGGAGCCGTGTAAGTATGTCTACATTTTCCTATGTTGCAACTTCTTCATAAGTAGAGACTTTTGAAGGAACGGTTTCCCGTTCGTTGTGGTCTACTAAATGAGTTCAACGATTCTTGGTTTAGAAGTTAATTCTGTACCAAGCAGTGCAAAGGTTTTAGTGGTGGCTAAGAATAATTTTCTTGATACTTCCGCCTTTATAAATGAGGTTATTTTCCAACGTTATTGTCACAGACAAAGGTATAACTTAGAAATTCGTAAACATTGTCACAGATTTAATGTCAGCGTAGTAATTGAAAAGCACGAACAATAGGGAAAGGCGAGAGCAAGGCACAAAGGAGAACAACATCTGTTTATAGCAGAGCTTGTTAAAGCTTCAGGAAATGTAACATATTTCAGAGGATTACAATAAACCCCAACTTGGACAGGGAGCTACGTATCCTAGCTTTAAAACCGGCAAATACGGCAGACATGTAAACCGGAAGTTACAAATCTTTACGAATCACTTCGCCATAATTCTCCAATTTAATGCTTTATTTTTAAAGAAAAGAGTAAGACACAGGGGTTGCAGCTATACATCGGAGTACATCAAGATTCCAGGAAATTCCGGGAAATTAAAAGAAATTTTTAATTGTAAACGATAACTTTTGAATGTTCTCGGTTTTTCAGACCAGATATATAGATACATTTCACCCAGTATTGAACCCTGGTTTTGCATTAGCAAAGCTGTGCCGAGTTGAAAGATAAACGAGAACAATACAATTTTCTTACTAAACTATTTAATTTTTATACCGGCTAAGCTGTGTCGGTCAGGGTTGAATGACCATTAATTCGTAGTTCATTTTGGGCTCGATTTTTGGTCGAGGATTGCAACTTTTCTGAGCCGTTACAAGTGTTAAACTCTTGATCATCTGATTTAAGTTTGTCTATATATTGCTGTCGACACGAAAACTTCCGCTAAATGAAACTGAGAACGCGGCATGTTTTTAAGGCCGTAACAGGCCAATAAGCAACTGCGTACTGATTGTCAGCGAGGAGCAAAAGGATAATGTAAATAGTTCAGTGATGAAGTGTTGTGATATGGTAGAATCAGTTCATAATGATTTATTCGTATTATGACTGTTACAGCAAAAACCATGTTAATTTTGGAGACCTCAAGACGTTAAAAATATTGTAACGTGTATAGATAGGCAACGGCGCGGTAAGGTCAGTAACAATCAGCGCAACAATGGACTGGGGAAATAGTCATAACGTGACTTGTTTCCTGTGTGGTCTGCTTTACGCAACAATAGAACAATATTTTCTGTGTGTGGTCCATGCTGAGAAGATACGAGAGAATACAGCAATGGGAGTTGACCTCACTTGAATTGCGAAGTTCCAAGGGAACAGCAGTGTGGCCAGAAGAAGAAGTAGAACACTTAGCGTGTGACGTTAAGGCCGCGCCATAGCTCAAGCGGTTAGTCGCTGGCTGCCCACCGCGGCGGACCGGATTCGATCCAGGGTGTGGTCAAGTGGGATTTGTGGAGGACAAAGTGGCGCTGGGGCAGGTTTTCTCCAAATACTTCGGTTTCCCCTGCCAATCCTCATTCCACCAATTGCTCCACAATCAACTTCACCTATCATCTGGTGCTGGGACAACAATCCAGAAGTGGCCACCGTGCCGAGTGGACTCAGTTGGACTCTACCCCCCACTAAGCGTATTAAAAAAATAATTAGTGTGTGACATTACATGTGCTGGTTACAGTAATCTTGAGAGTGTAAGAACTAATTGTAGTTACGACTAGTGATGAACCAATAAACCTATTCACCACTACAAACCCTCGTCTTCGTCGCTGAAATACGTGACAATATAGACGGAAAAGCGTCTCTTAACGTCATGTGATTAATAGAATTTAATAATGAACCTATTCCAGCTAATATATTTACATGCTTCAGGTAGTACTGATAATGTATATTTCATGAGTGATTTCTGATGGGTTTCATTACTTTAACCAATGGAAGCAAGTAGTAAAACTTTACTTTATTTAATACACGTATAATGTAATTTTTTAATTAACTTTTCATGGAACCAGTGATAAAATGAAACACAGAAAGAAATTAAGAGTAGCAGCACAAATTATAAAAAATTAAGCAAGCCAACATACTCAACAAGACGCTGCAATTTGGAAAATAAAATTACACATGTAAATCACTTAGGGTGTAGGCCTAAACACGATAAATACTGCATGTTTTGTTTTGTAATTAATACGCAATGAGGATGTGGCTCAAATACAACTGTATTTTCTTACAGGTAGAATGTAAGGATAATTTGTATAAAAAATTTAAGTTATAATTAGGTAATTTTGTACACGAATAATGCAAGCGTTGTCCCTGTATAGCCCATTAGAATACATTTTTATCAACGTTTCAAGTTTAAGACTAGTAATGCAAAATTATTTTTATGTCACACCGTTTTATATATGGAATTTTTAAGATAATTAGGAAAAATGAGTAAATAAAATTCACTAAAATCTCCTTATAACATCAACAGCTTAACGTTTGCTGTAGCTGGTTCTCTGGGCATTTTATAAACAGTGAACAACAATATAACAGGTTGTATTGTACTAAAAATTAACTGTGCGACGTGCAATTATAAGTAAAGTTAATTAATACCACTTAATTTTAATTTAAATCTGCAAATTTCAATGTTGAATTCGTTGTTATGAAAAGAAAACAGGGATATTCACAGACAAAATTATGAATATTCGTTTTGATAAACGAAAATGATACCTATCTAATTCTGTCATGTAAAACCTCTGTTCTAATCACAATTACACTATCATTCTCAACCTAATTTTCTCCCCACTTTTACTGAAATCGTGTAATCATCATGAAACGAAACATTATTCGCCTACGCAGCTCACTCTGTGAATGGTGTGTTCTGGAGGCAGGCGAGACCGAAGCGGCATGCAGCAAGCTATACATAGCAGAGAGCACGTGTCGAGCCTTCATGCTTCTCACCTTGCTGGGGTACCCGTTGTATCTCAGCAGTTTCTTGCAACACTTGCCACGGTTCTCGTAGTAAAACATCTGGACCATGCTGGTAGCTGCAGTGTTACTCGGAGACGTAGTTGCCAGGGACAATGCTGGCGAAGGGTGGCGTTGTTGTTGTTGTTGCTGCTGTTGTTGGTGATGGTAATGGTGTTGCTGCTGCTGTTGTCTCCTGATCGGAATACAAAAACAGGAACAACATCCACCTCCCGGCAGGAACCAGAAGGAAGAACTGGAAGCCTCTGTCGAACGATGGTCTTCGGGTGTCGTAAGCCCCTGTCTTGTTTGCCTCATACCCTCAACCATTGACCCCAGGCCCAAGCCTCGGGGACACTTTTCCTAATATACTTTACAGCAATGGTAGACAGGAAAGAGGGGGGAGAGGAATATAAAAAAACAACAAACAAAAGACAGATCTCCCAACACAACACCGCCCTATTTCTGAAGAAAAAAAACTCCTCCCCTTTACACCCACCACTACTTTCGCTAATTCTGTTTTTCTTCTCGGACTCTTAACACCAATGATCCTAAAAATCGTCTCTCCCCCCACTTTCTCTTTCTGCCAGCTACAGTCACATTTATAAAATTAATTCTAGTCTCCCTACCCCTTTGTGCGTCTTTTCCCTTTTCCTTTTATTAAAAATAAACCATTAAATTGAAGCCAAAGAAAGTCCTCTAGTTCTCGGATGGACACGTCTGGAGTCGAACCTCGCTACTCAGTTACTGAAAATATCTCCGCTTGTTTGAATAGTCGGTAGCGACGCCCGTTCAGAGAGCGCTCGCAGCCCCACTCAGTGTGGGCTCCTGCTGAATTTGCACCACCACCACCACTAGTATCATACGCAGCAGCATCCAGCCCCTCTCCGTGCCAGCCGACTCCCTCCACACCCTCAACTACACCCGTCACTGCAACAGCGAAATAAGTGCCAATACATTCCCCACTTACTTCAACATATTACAACCTGTTTGTCACCGAGAAATAAATTACTCTTCCCATTGTGACTCTCTGAAGTTTAAAGTCTGTAGTTGGGATATCGGATTACAGCTAGCGCGAAGGAATTCACCAAATAAAATGACAAATACATGGTTTGAATGAAAAATGTGTCTGACGTCTAATTTATCTGGCAGAGAAGTTTATTCAAAGGAAAATATTTCATAAGTTGTTTACGTTACGAGTATAACGTATTTAAAGGAACTAAGCTCATCTTCTAATGCCGCTTTAAATCTCGCCAAAGGCCTGGATATCAATTCGTGTTTTCATCATTTCTAATCATTCTACTGACTACCATCCTCAGAGTTTCAGCTGTGGGCGTCTCTAAAGCAATCCACAGCAAGGAGGCAGAATTGGGGCACAATTTCAGAATGTGTGTGGGTGCTAGTGAAGAAATATTTAGAAAATGTAATTTGAAGATATTAAATCCGGAAGTTTATTACCAGAAATTAAGAATAAAGAAGTGATAAGCAACTTTGATTCTCAAGACTGGTAATCTGAAAACCTTGGGCCCTTGCCTGTGCAACACACCAAATTGTAACAAACGTCTAAATTTCACAAAATACATGTTTATAATTTGTCTTCAAGTAACATAAGATACTGGTATTACATAACAGATAACTCCGTGGCTTTAGCCCGCAAGCGAACTATACCGACCGAGCGACCGCCGCTTGTTGGATAAATTAGTGCCAACTTTAACGGATAGAGGGTGTCGCGTTGTCAGCGCAACGAATCCCTACGGCCGTTAATGTTGGTTTTCTAGACCGGAGCCGCTATTTCCTTGAAATAGCTCCTCAATTATCCTCACGAGGCTGAGTGGACCCCGCTCGCATTTTTTCGACTTTATGGTTAGACGAGCATTAGACCACGAAAACCAAGTGTTACTATATGCACCAGGAGCTATATCACAAAAATTTTTGTATTCTGCTTCGCAGAGTAAATTTGTGTGTCTCATATGTGTCTCACAAGAAACAGCCACTACTTCCCAAACAGCATTAGCCGATTGACGAACTGTATATTATTTGGAATAAATTCAGTCTTTAAAAGTACGAGTCTGAAGGCTCCCAGAACCATCATATAGTAAGATATGGTCATGAGTCCCGCGGGAATAGGAACCAAGCATAACTGTGCTGCCGAGGACCAGCAGCAATTTAGCAGTCAATCATTCAATCACTCTTTAAAGGATTAATGCTAAACTTGGGACTACTTCCTTGATGCCAAAGTATTCAAATTTTAGGTTTATACTGATAATACTGATAATTTTAGTCCTTTTTGTGAAATGTGTTTATCTGTGAGAATACTACCTTCCCTGGATTGATCTACTTCATGGGGTTATTTACTTATTTAGTTAATCAGCCACAGATTAGACAGTACTGGATTTGACATACATCTCATTTTAATTCTTTAGCAGTCTTTCATGAATGCATGTAGGATATTGGTATGAAAGCCAGAAGGAAAGAGACCACTGGAAAGACCAAGACGTAGGTGGGCGGATAATATTAAAATGGATCTTAGAGAGATAGGATGGGATGGTATGAATGGATTGATATGGATTAGGATAGGGGCCAGTGGAAGGCTCTTGTGAACACGGAAATGAACTTCGGGTTCTAAAAATGTTTGAAAACTCTTGAGAAACTGCACAACTGGCGGCTTCTCAAGAGGGGCTCAGCTACAAGGAGTTAGTCAGTTAGTTAGTTAGAATTACTAAAGATATGCAGTGTTGAATAATGTGCAATGATGGGCAAAAGGATGATGAATTGGGAAAGGTCTGGAACCGGCATTCGTGGCAGATTTCAAGGTTAGTCTGCTACCTGTATATTGGCCTAGAGAAACTTGGTTTAACCATTCTAATTCTGTCAAAATAAGTATTCAGATCATGACCAACGCATTACGAAAACAGTGAAATCTCGGTTTGCTCTATTTACTGCATACACAACGAAGTTTCCCATGATTTTCTGACATACTTGTATTTGTCTGGTGTGTTATGTTGGGAATGGGATAAATGAATTGCTACGGGAAAACTGCTTTAGCCTAGTTAATTTTCTATCACTGAAGTTGACAGCGGGGATTCTTGGAAGCCATAAACCTTACAACAGAATATTAAGGACAACATTTAATCTTGTGAACCCGGAGTACGGTGGAAGCGGTGGAGTTCTGATGTGCATTGTTCTTCGCTTCAAGCAATAATATACTATTCAATAATTGAAGAAAGCAGTCTTCTGGGATTTGGCACCGTGTATATGTGGTGCTAACCGATGTTTCGGAGGAACGTATCGCCTCCATCTTCAGGGTAGAAGAAAAAATATAAGAAATCTGCAAGCTAAGAGGCCATGAGAACCGGTAAAAGCAGACTGCTACTCCACCGCTNGAAACAAGATGTTTCAATGTTATTTTTTCTGAGTCTTATTCTATATCAATTAAATTAAATTGATTTGGAATTTCTAACAGAAAAAGAAGAGTATTTTAAACATCAACTGCAGTTTTCTATGATGTGACGTCATTAGTTCGATTTCAGCGTTTCAGAGGAACCTGCTGCCTCCATCTTCAAAGCTGAAATCTGGAAGATAAATGAAGATGCTGACAACAGATTTTTCTGGAACATTTTGATTTATCTACCAAACTACACTGCGTCAATTCTCAGAAGATATTATTCTTGTTTCTCGCCACTGTAAGCACCTCAAAGGTCACTGCAAATGTAGTTTATGATAAAACAAAAATCATGTTACTTACTTACTCACTCATGGAGCTGAGCCCTTCTTGAGGAGAAGCCAAATCTGCAGCTACTCAAGATTTTCCCAGGAATTTAAAGAACCCGAAGGTTCATTACAGTGTTCACAAGAGTCCTCCACTGGTCCTTATCCTAAGCCAAATCAATCACATAAATCACGTAACGGTAGTTATTTCACTTTTGCCCACATACTCTGGGGATCGTTCATCTCATTCTAGAACCTATATCTAGCACGTTATCTGTCTTTGTCTGGAAACCGACTGGAGCAGAAAAGGGATGCTGCATAACGCAAGCGCAGAAGAGGCCAGTACGTGACAACAGCTTGCGAAAAAAGAGAGGGAACAGCGAGCGAGAGAGGGTAAAGGAAAATCTTAAACAGAGAAAGAGACAGGAGAAGAATCCAACTTTGATACCATGGGGTAGAGAAGTGGAGGCCAAGATACGTCTAAAGAGCGATAAAAGTGGAGACACACATGATTACAGTGGCGTATCGAAGGAAGATGTTAATGAATTGAAGAATATTTCTCTCTCACTCACACGCACACCAGAATCAAAACAAACCGAGAAATGTGAACCCCATAACAACTTGGGACCGTTTACCCCCGTAATCTACCAAGTATTAATGCTGTGGGTCACAGCTCTTCTTAATTAGCTAACAGTGGCTCAGAGAGTTAAGAATTCTTCTCCTTTTATGGAAACCGAAGATTAATTATCGTGTACATGTAAGTCTGTAACGGATCTTATCCTGGGCCAGGTGAATCCAATCCTCACCCTTTACCCTAGTTCTATATGATTCAGTCTATCCATCTACATCTAGGTATCTCAAGTGGTTTTCTCTTTTCTGAATTTCTAAATAAAATTCTAGGTGCCAACTGTCTCAAAGTCGCATTTAAAAGCGAAAACTCTTAATAAAAGTCTAAGATGTCACTAGAAACGATAATTGACTTCATTGTGACTCTGGGTGATTTATAAGACGGGTTTTGGATTGAATGATTGGATTTATTGCACCTTACACACTGAACTCGGGACTACAGGCAATACAGCGCTATCGCTGTTCTACACACTTTGCAGTTCACCGTTACACACGCACTAGAGTTCTCAGTTTTCACTATTCGTCTTCAGGCAAAGGATTTATCACAGCCTCACTGTAACTTCAAATCACACATGGAGTCTTCTTTTCACTGCCTAATTCCTATCTTTCCATTATCCTGCAGCTGCCAATTCCGAAGGATCGATTCGACTACGCTCGACTACTACTCCTCTGTCTTTACTCTTCAAGCGACTTTCTAGTCCCTTTAAAACCCCTCGGCACGTGCCCTACAGAAAACGCCGTCTTCTATTTTTAAGGATGCGTGTTTACTGATCCGTTACCTAGTAATGGATGTCCTAATGACGGGTGAGCTTGTGTTGCGGGAATATGTTTACTGACCCCTTGCCTAGCAAAGATTATACACGTCAGAAAACTGTAAACATTACCAATATTTCCTTCGGGTGTCTTCTACCTTTCCCGTGACTGCTGACGTTAAGTTCTGACGACGTACGAAGCCCGAATGACTAATTATTGATAATTAATTGATTAACTAATCAATTAACTAATTAACTAATAATCAATTGACGCTTTTGTTTCTCCTTGCTTCATATGTCTTCGGTAGAACATGGCTAGATGTTACAGAACTGCCACACTTTGGCTTGTTATGGGTACGATTTACAGCTGCAGAAGGAACTGAGGAAGAAATTGTCACACTGAAGAATTCTCCCGTCTCCTAGGATATAGCGCCTTGTAGGCCGATAAAAGTCAACCGATGTTTCAGAGGAGTATACCTCTTCCATCTTCAGAGTCAAATAGTAAGCCAAGCAGGAAGCCGGAAGAACTGTGCTTTGTACTTGCTCTGTGGTGGTTTCGTGTTTGGTGTACACTTCGACCCTGAAGACTGAGGCGATATGTACTTCTGAAACGTTGGTTGGCCTTTACCGGACTGCATGACATATCGCAGAAGACGGAACTCTGCATAGTCACTGGGGTGAGAACTTCAAACCAAATTATTACTTTCATAAGAACTGAGTATGCCTTTCAATTCGTCGTCTGTAGCGCCTTTTTCCAGTATTTTAAAAATGTATATGAACACGATTTTTACTTATAATGCTTAATTATTATCCGATGACACAATTTCAATGCTGTTTGAATAGCAACATTCCAGCACAATCTTATACAAGACGGAAGGGCGTCCAATAGCCCAGGCGGTTAGTCGTTGGTTCCCACCGCGGCGCCATGGGTTCCAGCCCGGGTCTGAACATGTGGGATCTGTGGTGGACAAAGTGGCATTTGAGCAGGTTTTCTCCGAATACTTCGGGTTTCCTTGCCAATCTTCATTCCACCAATTACTCCATAATCACCTTTAACTATCATCCCGGGGCTGGTACAACAGGCCAGAAGTGGCCGCAGTACCAAGTGAACTCAGTAAAACACCATACCTATCTGTGCATTTGTGAGTTAATGAAGAAGTGGACGAACAGAGTGAGTAGAAGGCAGGATCTGAAATGGCTGTTGCAGTTCAGTTAACATAAATCAAAGTGTAAATAACGTAATTTTACAAACGACCTCTGTTTTTTTCCCCTTGGCACTACAGCCCCAGTGGGCCTAGGCCTACCTCCATGAACTTCTCCGTTCACTTCGGTTTTTCTACATCTTACACATTCGGTAGGACTCCTTAGGCGGGTGATGAGCTCGTCGCAAGGCCTCTACCTGTACACAAACACAGAAAAACGCACACAAACATACATGCCCTGAGTGGGGTTCGAACCCACGATCCCGGCTTCCGAGCGAGCGAAGACAGTGCACGCCTTAGACCGCTCGGCTACCGTGACCGGCATAAACGACCTCTACTCTCATTTTATTTGTTTTACAACTATGATGCATCTCATTACTTCAAATTTTTTACATGAACAATTTCTTATTTTGCTGAACAAACTATTCGATATTACACCTAGGTTACGAGCTAAACAGTCGAGTAATGTGAGTTCGATTCCCGACAAAATCAGGAGATTTCCTCTTCTCGACAGGGCCCTACCAGACTCTTATCTAGTCGGTACCATAATGCAATGCCATTAAGCTGACCATTCGCCTCCCTCTCGTACAAAAGTTACGAATGTGTACAGAAATTCCCTCATCTGTCTTCATAGCTTGGAGCACAATGAAGCACGGGAACATACATAACGCGTGATGAGATCAGTACAGTGTCTGTAGCGATTCGGTGAAGCAGGTCCTTCACATCTGTTGCCCACTAGGTGTAATCGCAAAATATTTTAAAACCCCGCATTACATCAAACGCGTTTAATATCCTGAGCATCTCTAAATTTAATCACGAAGGTCAAGTGTACGGAAGATTAACAAAACTCCAAAGTACATGACCCGTTTTTGTCAAAATAAATTTTTAAACCCGCAAGAGGAACACCCGTAACAGATTAAACAGAGGCTATATAATGGCGTTATGCGCAGCCCTTATTATAATTTATTTACTTTTATTTAGTGACGCTGTTGGCAGCCCAGATTATGTAGCGTCCAAATCTAGGATCATTAATAAATAACTAATCTTAAAGGATATGAAACAAAATCTTCGTAGCCTAATTCATTAAAGTATTTACTTGTGCTTAATTATTTCAACACCACGCAATGAAGACGTATGGGAGAGTTAATATATAGTCCCATAGTTCTTGACTTCGGGGCTAGATGGTGTCATAAGTGGTCAGTTTCACGTTATGACCGCTTTAACCCCGGGGAAGGAGCACCGGTAGACATTTAACAGGAGGCTTGCTGATTCCCAGAGCCGGTCTGGACGATGCGGAGATGAGAAAAATCTCTCACATTTTGATCCAGTTTGCACTTTGTGAAAACAATGCGCACAGGATTTAACACAAGTCTCTGTTTAGTGCGGTAATCCTTCTCCACACTACATAGGCTTGTCCTTGCCTGCGACTTCCTACTTCATTTCACAGCTAAGCATAATATAAATTCGGTTTCAGAAACTGGATCTGTTTCCGTCCTCAGGTAAGGGGGGGGGAGAGACACCTACTGAGTTGGGTCCCTTAGAAAGAGCTAACCTCCTGTGATCGAGTTTAGCTCTTTTTAAAAATGGCCCAGTGATTGAGTTTAGTTCTTTCTAAGGGCCCCAACAGGTTAGCTGTCCTCTCCCTTCCACACGTGAGGACAGAAACAGGCCCAGTCTCCGAAACGCCGTATTTTCTAGTTCCTAGAATACAGGATGAGGGACAAAGTCCAAAAAAACAGTGATTCTGAGTATAAAGTGGAGGTTTGGATTCCATTTAACATGTATTCAGCAACCCAAAACAGACAACCATGCCAGAAATAGTTTAGTCTTGTTCACGTAATGCATAAAAACGGATTCCAGGTCCTGCTCTTAAATAATAACCTAAGAGACAAGGGCGATCATTGAAAAGATGGCTGATAAATAGAAACAAGCTCGAGTCTACTCCTCAAAGAGGAAAAAAAAGAAGTAAGTAAAAGTATCCCTGTAATAGGCTGTGGAGGTCCATAGGGTTGTGAAATGTTGAGATTCCCACATTTTCTAGACAATCGGCTCACAGATAGCGGCGAGTTTATCAGCTTTACGCGCCGGCCGCCCTTTACTCCCAGAAATATTCCTGGTACTAATTTCTGTTAGAGGCTGAGTCGACCCCAGGTCAATAGTGCGGCTGGAAGGATAAGGTCATGGTTTATGTTGACCGTCTTACAGTGTATACACTTTTTCACCTTATTCTTCACTTCCACACTACATGTTTCAGCACTAATGTGCCATCTTCAGGTGTCTTTATGCACGTTAAACTATTGTACTGCATGCCATAATGTCTTCATTCTAAAATGACTAAAATCTGTATTCGTCANATTTCTGTCTGAAAATTGTGCTGCGGCCTATACACGCACGCGGCCTAGACATGCGTAAATACGGTATATTTATGTATCGTGTTCTGTGTTATGTTTTGCTCCTGTTACTGCATGCGTTGTACTGCTGGATCTGTGTGTCAACATAAACCATGGACATGAATCAGTGTAACAGGACGCTAAAATATAACATGGATAAGATCAATTAAAAATTCCAATGACCTCGTCGGGATTCGAACCCGCGACCTCACGTCATGTAGCAGTTTCTTACCCAACAATGCTACCGCGAGCCCCAAATAATGATCATTAAACGAATTAAAGTTGCCTGTACACGTCACTGATTCGTAAGTGGAGAAACGCGAAAGCGAGAAGAAATTTGAGGGTTGGGTGAGAGAGATACGTGAACAATGGTTATGGAATGGGGTACAGTGATATAAATGAGAGAATGATAGTATTGCGTAGCGTAACCAACTCCCTGACTGCCCAACAGACGATTCTAGGTTGTAGAGTGATTTTCCCTTCAAGAGAAACGTATAAATGAAGAGAGAAATGCGCCAGATGGGGTGGGGGGGTGGAATCATCAATAGCGCCGAAAAATATACATACTCATATTTCGAAAAGTAGAACAGCATTAACGAAGCGATGAATATATTACGAATAAAAAATTGGAAATGAAATGCGAATTTTATTTTAGATGGAGGAGAAATAAAAATAAATGGTTCAGTTGGAATAAGAAAAGTTGTATTGAACTTCTTCCATCCCTTTCAACTCCATAAATCGATTTATTTTCTAAAGAAATCCGTCAGTATAATTGGCGGATTGGATTGGATTGGAATGTCGAACGGGAAATGAAGTTGAATTTAAAAAGGCTAAGCCAGGAAAAGTGAGTGGAGAGGCAGAGGAAATAATGAATGTCTGATGAAGGGACGAATCATGGTAGAAAAGATGTACGCTGAATAGCGGCCTATCTGGGACGAATGCAAGTAGCTTAGAATGATGAGAGTAGGGAGTTTAGCCCCTCTACAGACCAGAATATTCAGTGCTTCAAGAAAAACTTGTATTGGCTCACAAAACTATTTCTAGTAACGGCGTAGCGTCTGTCTGAGGCTTAGTCTGAAGAGAGAAAACCTGGATCACACTACAAAAACAAAAAGAAACTCCGTGACTTGTAGTCCGCAAGCGAACTATACCGACTGAGCNTAGTCTGAAGAGAGAAAACCAGACCAGAAACACTAATTAGATCGTGAGTGGTTGATATTAGTGGATCACACTACAAAAACAAAAAGAAACTCCGTGACTTGTAGTCCGCAAGCGAACTATACCGACTGAGCTACCGCAATTTGTCGGCGAAGTTAGTGCCATCTTTAGAGGATAGAGAGTGTCGCAAGGTCAGCGCAACGGATCCCCATAGCCGTTGATGTCGGTTTTCTAGACCGGAGCCGCTATTTTCTTGAAATATCTCAATTATCCGTACGAGGCTCAGTGGACTCCGTTCCAGACCCAATACTTCTCAGAAAATATGGTAGCGCCGAGAATCGAAGCCGGGACCTCTGGATCTATAACCAGGAACTCTGACCACTAGACCACAGAGCCGCTTCTCGGCGTCTTGGCTAAGATCAAAGTGTAATCACAAAAAAACATTGATTTCTCAATCGTTAACACATTTAATATTTATATAATATTCATACTGTGATGTAACCTGAAGAGTAGAGTTGAAATAGAGGGTCACTGATAGGCAATGGCGGCAAAAACGTCACTCAAAATTATGTATGTGGGAAACGGTATATTAAGCGGCCTCCGTAGTCTAGAGGTAACGTTCCCACCTCATGACTCGTGGTACGCGGGTTCAAATACCCGGCGGAGGTCGTCGAATTTTTAAGGGCGGAAAAAAATCAGGGAACAAGTCCTCCGGGAGGGACTTTAAGCTGTGTGTCCCGTGTCGTAACTTTACGGCACGTAAAAGAACCTCATATCCCCAAAGGGGATCACTGAGCCAAATTCCAGGACGTTTCGCCCCAACAATAGCCTCTAAGGCCTCTGATAGATGGGGGAAGCATTATAGACACCGCTAAGCAAGTGGCCGAACTTGCTTGCTCGGCGGGACTGATGGTACGCACCATTTATCGGTAGGGTATAGAGACTGGTAGAATATCATAGAGGGAAGCACAATAGATCAAACTGGTCACAGTGCATGGGGAAACCCACCCTCTCTAAATAACTAACTAACTAACTAACTAACTAACTAACAGTATTTTATATATGTGGCCCGTGCCTAGGTAACGAGGAGCAACGGGACAAGCCAGGCAGTTGCAGTCATGAGTTTCTTGTGAGGTAGTTGCCATCCAGGAAGGACATGAATACAGAAACAGAGGAATATCCATTGTTGGAAGCCGTAATCTAGCAACGTCTAGTGAAGACGTGTAAAATTTTATGTGTGTTGCAGTAGAGTGATCTGTAGCGTGTGTTGATCCGTGGTACTTTCATAGTTACCTACAGTTACGAGATTATAAGTGTTCAATAAATCCAATTATTAATTCAAACCCCGTGTCTCTTCACTTACGCGTGAAAGTGCTTATAAGATATTTCGTTTAGATACAGAGTCCATATGAAGGTAGAACTAGAGGCCCTTTTGGTGACGTACTTTATGCGGCCCCACAATTAATCTGCACATGAAACACGGGGATACATGTATATTTTACGTGTACAGGCATGAATGCAATTTAAATTCGCCCCTTAGTTGAGACGGAATAGCCCACTCTGTAACACGAGTGACTTTGATTGCACAATCGGGGTTTGAGTCTCAGTAGGAGATATTTATCTTTCTGCTACCATGTCCAGTATATCCCTGGAGCCCATCCATCAATAAAAGAAAGGACTGAAGCATATGTGCGGTTTCCTGGAACTGTTGCAATATTGTACTGAGTGGCGCAATTAGCGTGACAAATTCCCAGAAATAATTTACACTCCGATGTACTATACAGAGTGTCCCAGGAGTTTGGTGCCGTATTTCAGGAGCGTACTGAGGGTTCCCTATAGAAGAACTTTGAAATAGGAACCCACGCCCGCAAACGTAAAATAGCAGCGCTAGGGCGGAATTTAAAACCATTTCGTTTAAACTTGGCGCATCAGTGTCGAACTGCATTGCATAGAGGAACAGCCATCGACCAGCACTCGTGCCATTGCCAAGATTGTGGGGACATCAAAATCAAGTGTTTGGAGGATCCTGCACGACCAACAGCTTTATTCGTATCATCCAACGTGAGTCCACGACGTAGGTCCAGCTGACTTAGTACCGCGAGTTCAATTTTATCAGTGGATACTGAACCAGTGTTTACATCAGCCAAACTTCCTGAATCACGTGTTCTTCACAGACGAAGCGCGGTTTACAAGGGATGGCTAGTTCAACTGTAGAAGCAGCCAGGTTTGGGCTGACGAAAACCCCAACGTTACTGTAGTTGGTTACCACCAGACGCAATTTTCTGTCAATGTCTGGGCGGGCATCATTGGCGATCACTTTTTTTGGATATTTTGAATTGTTTCCTACTGCAGTACACAGTACACAGCACACAGGAACATATCAAACCATAAGCCATACAACCTCAAGCTGACGTCTCCCATCTTCAGGATGAATTAACAAGGAGGAGTTCAGCATTTTATATCAAATATTTTAACATTTTAGCGTTTTAACTTAAAAATAGGTTCGGATGAAAAGTGAGAACTTGAGAGTGTACTCAACTACCTTAGCATGTTTTGTGCTTTTACACGTCAACATATCGTNGGCGGAATTTAAAACCATTTCGTTTAAACTTGGCGCATCAGTGTCGAACTGCATTGCATAGAGGAACAGCCATCGACCAGCACTCGTGCCATTGCCAAGATTGTGGGGACATCAAAATCAAGTGTTTGGAGGATCCTGCACGACCAACAGCTTTATTCGTATCATCCAACGTGAGTCCACGACGTAGGTCCAGCTGACTTCGTACCACGAGTTCAATTTTATCAGTGGATACTGAACCAGTGTTTACATCAGCCAAACTTCCTGAATCACGTGTTCTTCACAGACGAAGCGCGGTTTACAAGGGATGGCTGGTTCAACTGTAGAAGCAGCCAGGTTTGGGCTGACGAAAACCCCAACGTTACTGTAGTTGGTTACCACCAGACGCAATTTTCTGTCAATGTCTGGGCGGGCATCATTGGCGATCACTTTTTTTGGATATTTTGAATTGTTTCCTACTGCAGTACACAGTACACAGCACACAGGAACATATCAAACCATAAGCCATACAACCTCAAGCTGACGTCTCCCATCTTCAGGATGAATTAACAAGGAGGAGTTCAGCATTTTATATCAAATATTTTAACATTTTAGCGTTTTAACTTAAAAATAGGTTCGGATGAAAAGTGAGAACTTGAGAGTGTACTCAACTACCTTAGCATGTTTTGTGCTTTTACACGTCAACATATCGTAGCAGCGTCCACACGACAAACAAAATTGTGAACATCAAAAACAGCGACAGTGTTTCCATAATTATAGCAAGTGCCTCTGATGATGGTTGTGTCAAACCGAAACATGTAAGGCAGAAATAATAATAAAAAGTGACCTACAAATTGTTACACTCGACGGACCTTCTATTAACTTTGTGACTTTTTTGGGCCTTTCCTCCTACCACCGCGACTAAATGGGCCCTTTTACAATTTGTTCCTGGAAGACGTGCCACTGATTGTGCGGAGGCAAATGTGGATACAGCNGGTTTACAAGGGATGGCTGGTTCAACTGCAGAAGCAGCCAGGTTTGGGCTGACGAAAACCCCAACGTTACTGTAGTTGGTTACCACCAGACGCAATTTTCTGTCAATGTCTGGGCGGGCATCATTGGCGATCACTTTTTTTGGATATTTTGAATTGTTTCCTACTGCAGTACACAGTACACAGCACACAGGAACATATCAAACCATAAGCCATACAACCTCAAGCTGACGTCTCCCATCTTCGGGATGAATTAACAAGGAGGAGTTCAGCATTTTATATCAAATATTTTAACATTTTAGCGTTTTAACTTAAAAATAGGTTCGGATGAAAAGTGAGAACTTGAGAGTGTACTCAACTATCTTAGCATGTTTTGTGCTTTTACACGTCAACATATCGTAGCAGCGTCCACACGACAAACATAATTGTGAACATCAAAAACAGCGACAGTGTTTCCATAATTATAGCAAGTGCCTCTGATGATGGTTGTGTCAAACCGAAACATGTAAGGCAGAAATAATAATAAAAAGTGACCTACAAATTGTTACACTCGACGGACCTTCTATTAACTTTGTGACTTTTTTGGGCCTTTCCTCCTACCACCGCGACTAAATGGGCCCTTTTACAATTTGTTCCTGGAAGACGTGCCACTGATTGTGCGGAGGCAAATGTGGATACAGCATGACGTAGCCCCGGCACACTTCAGCATTTTATCACAAGACTATCTGGATGCTGCTTTTTATGGTCGTTGGATAGGAAGAGGGGGCCCAGTGCCTTGGCCACCCCGANTTTTTGGATATTTTGAATTGTTTCCTACTGCAGTACACAGTACACAGCACACAGGAACATATCAAACCATAAGCCATACAACCTCAAGCTGACGTCTCCCATCTTC
>NW_019736391.1:362155-393772 GCF_002891405.2 Cryptotermes secundus
ATATTAAATGCCGCCCTAGCGCTGCTATTTTACGTTTGCGGATATGGGTTCCTATTTCAAAGTTGTTCTATAGGGAACCCTCAGTATACTCCTGAAGCATGGCACCGAACACCTGGGACACTCTGTATATGTCATACGGCGTGCAGCACAGAAAGAGGTGGGTCAGGGTGGGGTAATAAGGTTACATGTTTCATCAGTCAGTGTGAACTGGACGCACAGCATGTAAAATAGAACACAGAGAGTGACGTCACAATGACTCGCTTTCACACAAAATGAACTGATGAAAATAGTCGCATTAGCGAAACCTTCAAATAAAGTTGTGTACAATATTGTGACGAATATGACCATTGCTAGGTAACGTTTATGTAAGCACCGTCTGAAAGCCGGTATAGTGAAGCCACAGCCTAAGTCTATTGCTAGTCAACGGCTCACCAAACACACGTTCTCGGTTGAACGAACAAGCACAGAATAATCCATTACTGGCCAAATGTTCATCAAGCACTTTTCGTGGTACCGGAAAAACAGAATAACACGAACTATTCGAGATGGTGATCTATATTCGGGTAGCCTGGAAGTTAGTTCAGTTTAGGAGAGTTCAATGTTTCGGCATTCGTATGACAATCATCGTTCAAGGCAGTGGCCGCAGAAGAAGTGACCAGGTCAGCCACAGTACAAGACAAGACAATCATAGTCCTCCAGTACGGGATGGAGCGAGCCTTAGGCAGCCATTATTCTTGAGCCGTTATGATTGATTTTAATTGTAAAGAGCCGGTGGCAGTTGCCGCGATTTCTAAGGCATCAAATGTCTTGGCTCCCTCGGACACTGGGATCGTGGGTTCGAATCTCACTCGAGACATTGATGTTTGATGTGTGTATACGACTATTTTGTATTTGTCTTGTCCTGTGTTTAGGTTGAGGCCTTGCGAAGGGCTTATCGCTAAGTCCAAGGAGTCCTACCGTCTGTGAAAATGATTAGCTAATTGAAAAAGGTCTGGGACCTGAATGGAATGGAAGAGCCATTGTAAATACATGTAAATTGTAAGGAAGTGCACAATAAATCCAATTAGTCCCTCCGGAATCCATTATATTGGACACACAAACATCTCTTTCATGACAATTTCATCAATTTAAATCCAGGAATCCAACAACATGGACCAAGGGTTTCGTTGCGGATATGAGCTTAGAACGGAAACTGAACTAGGTTTCATGTTTAGTAAATATTAATATCTTCAGAATGGTATTATGAATCTCGGTGAGTTTAACGTTACAAACACTGCAAGGTGTGTCAATAAATGATCCAGCGGGACACAGATTTACGTGATATGAATTTACAGTCCTCTTAAGTAGCGTCTCAACTCCAGATATACGACCCTAACGTGAAGATTACTGTGTCTGGATATGACTGCGTGTAGTCTGATAGAAACTCACCAGCCTGCTCCCTCCACAATCGGGGAAGACTGAACTGGAAAGTTCCTCTGCAACGTCGGAAACTTTATACTAAATTACATGGCGTCATATTTCAGGAAATAATAACTTCACATTCAACTCCTTGGGAAACAGAAATCTCCCATTCTCTGTGATCTGAGAAGGTGTGTTTGAATGCCACCTGGAGCATTGATCCCGTTTTCATACAAAGCGACAAGAGCTCTAATTGATGCTAGTAAGGAGCTTGGTCTAGAAGGAAACAGAGACAGAAATACGTACATTTTGATTCTTTCATGTTTCATGTTGCTCCCTCTGGAGCAAGAGGCACCTGTGAAACGTTTCGATTCAGTTCACTTTCATAATCTTATAGACAGTCGGTAGGGCTCCTTAGAAGAGGGATCAGCCCGTCGCAAAGCCCGCAATCTCTACAGGATAACACAGACATAAAATAAATGCAGAGACACATCCATGCTTCGTGTCGGTTTCCAACTCACGACCTCAATGTTTGAGCGGGTGAAGACAGTTCATATTTTAAACCGCGCGGCTGCTGAGAACGGCTAAGCACGTGTTGATGTCTCATACACAGAATTGAGGATAAAATCGTAACATAAAGAGAGTTAACAGATAACTTGAAACTGTAGCAAAGTTCAGACACTTTGGAACGACAGTAACAAATAAAAATTGGATTCACGAGGAAATTAACAGTAGATTAATTACGGATAATTATGGCCGCGCCATAGCTCAAGCGGTTAGTCACTGGTTTCCCACCGCGGCGGCCCGGGTTCCATCCCGGGTCTGATCAAGTGGGATTTGTGGTGGACAAAGTGGCGCTGGGGCGGGGTTTCTCCGAGTACTTAGGTTTCCCCTGCCAGTCTTCATTCCACCAATTGCTCCACAATCACCCTCACCTATCATCTGGGGCTGGTACAATAATGCTTGCTACTGTTCAGTTAAGAAACTGTTCTCCTCTCGCTTGCTGTCTAAAAACTTAACAAATGAAATATACAAAATTCTAGTTAAACCTGTGGGTTTGTATGCGTATGAAACTTGGTCTCTAGGGAAGGACAAAGACTGCGGGTGTTTGAGAACAGGGTGATCAGGAGAATATATGGACCGATGCTGAGATGAGATAGGATCATTATCAAGTCAAGAAGGACGAGATGGGGAGGGCATACAGCACACATGGGAGAGAAGAAGAATAAATATAGGTTTTAGGTGTAAAATCCGGAAGGAAAGAGACCATTAAGAAGACCTAGACGTAGATTAAAGCTATCCCTGTAAAAGGTCGTGGAAGCCCATAGGGTTGTGAGACGTCGAGGCTCCAACATTTTCTAGAAAATCGGCTCACAGATGACGGTGAGGTTGTCAGCCTTACGTGCCGGCCGCCCTTTACCCCCAGGAAGATTCCTGGACCATAGTGCGGCTGGAAGAATTAGACTCTAGACGTAGGTTGGAGGCTAATATTTAAATAGGATGGGACAGTATGGAATGGGTTAATCTGGCTCAGGATATGGACCAGTGGATGGCTCTTGTGAACACGCTAATGAACCTTCGGGTTCTGTAAAATATTGGGAAATTCTTGAGCAGCTGAGCCACTGGTGGCGCTTCGAGAATGTTTCGGCTCATTAGAGTGAGTGAGTGAGTGAGTGAGTTAGTGAGCTGAAATAGGAGCGGCGATGGTGGTAGTGACATGCGCGCCAACGAAGTATTGTACTTGTACCTGCGTTGTCCATTACCTCTGTTCCTCAGCCCTCTAGACCAGAGTAAGACGGTGCAAGGCCAGTGCCCTCGATCTGTATTAAGGCACCTAGTTCTAATCTACGAGTATGTTGCAACATCACCTACCCTGACTGAGGGTTCCCATGTTTTCCTCATTATCTCCATGGAAATAACGGGGTAAAAACTTGAGTTGGGCCATGACCACCTGGCAATATACCCTTTCATAGGTAAAGCTGTACCTGTGTTTAACTAATTAAGCACTAAACCATGAAGATGTATAGGAGGTGGAGGTATAGATCCACATTTTCTTTGGAGGTGAGTGGTCAGCTTCATGCCCTGGAAGCATTACACCCAAAGAAATAACCCGCAGTACCTGTTGGATGGGAGGCTGCGTGACCCCAGAGGCGGTCTGGACGATATGGAGGGGTAAAAATTGTTGCCGCCATCGTGACTCGAACTCAGATCTCTAGGTCGTTCAGCCGGTAGTCAGTCACAATACCGACTGCGCTATCCCGGCTGTCAAGAAACATTTTCATACAGTTTTTATTAATTTTTAATCTTAATTTGTATTACATGGTCTATGAAATGGAAGTGACGTTGGAATCCAAAGGGGAATACATTCTTTTTTGTATCTTAATCTTTAATCCCAGTTTCCATTTTTCTTTTTCTTCTTCATACCTGTAGCTCCTTCCCCTTCTCTCGGTTAAGACCGTCAGCTAATTTACATCTTCATCCATTCGATGACGCAGTTCCTCAAACGTGAAAATTATATTTTTCCATGGTAACGGCGTAACTTCGCCGACAAACGGCGGTCGCTCGGTCGGTATAGTTCGCTTACGGACTACAGGCCACGGAGTTAACGGCGTAAGAAAGTCATCATACAAATAGGTGCGCAGAAGATCAGTTGAAACAAATATGGACGGAGTCCCTCAATCCAAACTAAGATCTAATTCCATTTCTATGAAATGTAACAAATAATATGATTGATAGTACATCAGTGTTAAAAAAGCACTTATTATGAAAATACCAGTTCCATGTACTCCCTTTCTCAATTCACAACTTATGGAGTACTCCTGTAAATTTCTAATCTCTCGTCATTTTTAACAGAAGGATGATCGTGAAATACTGAAAAATATTTCATAAAATAAATGGAACAAAAAATCATATTGAAAATTTCCTTATTACATCCCTCAAAAGAGAACACAAGTGGCCAGAGGGGCTGTATTAAATTTTGTACGCAGTAAACGGAAGCTGCGGTCGTTCTGTTTTCTTTGCCAAGTTCAAACGTCTTACCGATGGAGAGCTTTTTTTTTTAATTCGCTTATTGGGAGGTGGAGTCCAACTGGGTCCACTCGGCACGGCGGCCAATGATTGGCCTATTGTAGCTTGCCCCAGGTGATTATGATGATGGAGAATTTGGTGGAACGAAGATTGGCAGGCGAAACCGAAGTGCTCGGAGAAAACCAGCTTCGGCGCCACTTTGTCCACCACAAATCCCACTTTACCAGACCCGGGATTGAACCTTGACTGCCGCTGTGGAAAGCCAGTGACTAACCGCTTAAGCTAAGGCGCGGCCTAATAAAGAGAGCTTTGTTAGCTACACCTGAAGATGGCCGTTTGAGGCCGAAACATGTAGTTTTGAAGTGTAGAATGCAATTGACGCTAATTCCATCATTATATAGGGTCGAGTGGAGATCGAATCTAACGACTGACTTATAGGAATGAGAAAATAAGCAGTCTTGGACTATTTTAAGACAGGGCACAATTAATTGGTATGAGAGATTCTGTCAAAGATGAATTTTATACTGCTGAATTAAATACTTCATCGCCTAATATACAGACGGAGTGACGTGAAGGTTAGTTATGTGGTTGCTAATAAGTACACTAGAATACTTTAGACATTCCTTAATTACTTACTGAATTTCTTACAAGTGTCCCACGTGAGAGAAGTCATTATCACTGCCCTACTCACGAAGCTGTCATCCTTTTCTACAAATTGACTCCTTATCCATGGCTCTACAACCCTGAGGACCTTCATCTCTTTTTCAGTTCTTTTCGCTTAGTGGAGGGTCGAGTCCAGCTGGGTCCACTCGGCACGACGACCACTGATTGTCCTATTGTACCTACCCCGGGTTATTATGATGATGGAGAATTTGGTGGAATGAAGATTGGCAGGCGAAACCGAAGTACTCGGAGAAAACTCTCCCCAGAGCCACTTTGTCCATCACAAATCCCATTTGACCAGACCTGGGATCGAACCCGGTCCACCGAGGTGGGTAGCCAGTGACTAACCGTTTGAGCGACCTTTTTCAGTTCTTAATCATGTACACAGTCAGAAGGACTCCTTGGACGGGGGTTCAGTCCTTCGCAAGCCCGCTACCTACACACAGAATACACGCACACAGGCATCCATGCCTTGAGTGTGATTCGAACCCACGATCCCACTGTTCGAGTGGGATAAGACGGTTCATGCCTTAGACCAAGCGGCCACTGTGACCGGCGCTACAAATTGACTGGCAGGTTTAAATCTGAACATGCCGGTTATGACAAGAAAATGTTGCAGTTTAACTGACTTTGGACCACTCTGGATTTCGACCTATTTGACTTTCATCAGCTACTTAGACGAAATATTGTTTAAATGCCAAACTGATAGATGTTTAACATCTCTATATGCATCTTGTGTTTATTACGTGGTTTTATTACCTGCGTTGATTTTATTGGTATTGTTACGTTCTGTTAAATCTTAAAGTATCTGTGTTGAACCAAACATTTCATTTCCTCGGAGATATCGAGGAATATCACAAGGAAACTCAATTAGGACAACCGGTTTCAGAACCGAGAATCGAACCCGGGTACTAACAAATACGAAGCAATATCGCCAAAACTGTACAGTGAGGTTTAGTGAACTAGACATTATTATGTGTTCAAGGTGCCAGAATGTGTTCAGTATTTTTTGCAAGCGGGGGGGCGGCGGGGGGAACCTTCTCCACATGGCGGATACAATCAGCTTCGATCCTTGGAGCAAAACGAGGGGTTCATAACAATACAGATAGTAGCTCTGCTGCGGAATATTTACACCCAATAAATTGCTTAACGAATCGTGTGCCCCCAGGGGCGGTATATTCCCTGAACTGAATAAATAGCACACCCGTACCTCAACTCGCCCTTATATCGCGTGTATTTACTGACAGGCGAACANTTAAACGTTCCATATGATTCTCAGAATTATCAGTCAGTCTTTCCGAAACAATACTAACAGGTTCATCACGCAGACACGGTCTGTTCCCTGTGAGGTAAGAAATAAATATTATTCAGAACAAAATTCCGATCGTGTGGGAGATTCCTTAATGTTTCACAAATTAATCCTCAATTGCTGTCAAATATTCAAATTATATATTTCGACATTCTTTAAGAAAGTCAAAATTTCGGGGTTCCTGCCTTAAGCGGCATTACGATGATGTGCAATAAAATCTCTGCTCAGTTTATTTAATCTACTAATAACAAATTCCACTTCCTATACCTTTGTCATCTTCACTTAATAACTCTTTACCCTGTGTCAAAATTTCCTCTACCAGAAGTACGTGGGAGCCGGTCACGGTAACCGAGCATGTACTGTCTTCGTTCGCTTGGAAACCGGGATCGTGGGTTCGAATCCTACTCACTGCAAGAATGTTTAGTTTGTGTGTGTGCGTTTTTCTGTGTTTGTGTACAGGTAGAGGCCATGCGACGAGCTGATCACCCGCCCAAGGAGTCCTACCGAATGTGTAAGATCTAGAAAAAACGAAGTGAACACAGAAGTTCATGGAGGTAGGCCTAGGCCCACTGGGACTGTAGTGCCAAGGAAAAACAAAGTACGAGGGGGGGGGGGCCAGGAAGCTTTCAAAGCACGACAATTTCCTTCCCCCCCTTAAAATGTAGTGCTCCTCGTTACTCCCCCCTCCTTTTTGTTCTCATTCTATCTCTTTCTTGCTTCAGAGTTTTAATCCTTTAAAGCCCTACCACCTGCTTTAGCATAAGAGGACCCTGCATTCTGCTCTCAGGGTGCAACTGTTTTGACTCCTATTCCGCAAATCCCGGGTTTCTTTCCCGTTCCAGATCCGCCTAAGAAGGTTAAGGTTCCTTCTGGTTCTCCTTAATAACTAACTCCAGCCAACATTTGTGTCAGTGGGCCTGTCCTGCGCAAACAAGCAATTTCTCCTCATACCTCCACAACCTATTCAGAGCCATCCTCAGTTTTCGAGTGCAGAGTCAGACTTATATAACATAAACACAGTGTGTGAAGGGATCGTAAACAGTTACGCTGAAAAGAGACGGGGCTCTCCTACGCACTTATGGCTGTCTGTATGTATGCATGTATGTATGATTTGTGTAACGACGCTACCAGTAGCTCAAATGGTGTAGCGTGGGAGGACAGAGTGAGTAGTGAATAACGAGTTCAAGAGGAAGTGGAAGAATTGGTAGCCTAGTTTCAGATACGATTTTCGTATGTGCTTGGAGGGGTGAACATGGCAGAAGACCCCGTTAATGTGAACTGTCTCCAGAGAGAGATTTGAAATCGACATCCCCTGAATACCGAGCAGAAATATCAACCACTCCACCGTGAAATTCGTTACAATATGAGTGTAAAAATGGAGGACATTTGTTCCTTCCCACACATTTCCACAACTTTAAACGTTGTAGCCGCCCGATCTAAGGCATGAACCACTTTCGACCGCTCAAACACTGAGATCGTGGGTTCGAAACTCACTCGAGACATTGATGTCTGTTTGCGTTTATTCTCTTTGTATTGTCCTGTGTGTAGGTAGCGGTCTTGCGGCGGGCTGATGCTGGGTCCAAATGGTACTGCCGACTGTGAAAAAGATCAGGAAACTGAGGAGCGGCTCTAGAACTATATATATACATAGACTCAAATTTCGCATCGTAGCCATGTTGTTAATTTTTGAAAATGTAAGCCTTAAAATATACAACTTATATTAATTACATTGAGTCTGAACTTGCAAACACGATATAAAATTAATGTAATGACAAAAATGTTCTTACGATTAGATTGTGATGTGGACAAATTTTGAAAATTTCATTCCTCATATTGTGCATCCTATGTATAGAGTGATTAAAAGTGTGGTCCTTATATTCGGATTGGATTCCAACCGCATTTACTGTGCAAACCTACACTCTCTGCTCCAGGATACTCATGCAGCAAGGTTCCTCCTTTCCTACAAATTTAACTTTGTTTCATTCCAAATGTTTATTCAGAGTTCAAATCACCAAATGATCGAGTTGTCCCTGTGCTTAATTAATTAAGCGCCACACCATGTAGATGTGTGCGGGTGCAGGGGTAAAACTCCGCCATTTTTTTACCTCGGCATTAGACAGAGATGAGTGACCAGCTCCATACCCTAACCGCTTTACCCTTGGGGGATAGGACCCCTGGACTATTTAGATAGGAGGATACGTGGACCCCAGAGCCAGTCTGGTGAGAAAAGGAGGGGAAAATCTCTTCCCCTTGCCGGGAATCGAACCTCGGCCATCCATTCTGAAGCCCGTTTTTTATACCGGCAGATATATTCTCGCTCAAAATTTTCTGCTCCCCTTGCCTTTGAAAAAATATGCTTACGGCGTCCGTTGGTAGTCCTGGTATAAACGTTGCCCCTCTCTCTCTGTGTCCATCCAGCAGTTTCGTAATGAAACTATGGAACAGTGAACTATACAAGAATATTTGTCAATGTAAAGGGAAAGTTACCCTGTAACAGGCCGTGAAGGACTATAGGGTTGTGAGAAGTTGAGGCTCTCACATTTTCTAGACAATCGCCTCACAGATGGTGGTGAAGTTATCAGCCTTATGCTCTGGCCGCCCTTTACCCCAGGGATATTCCTGATACTCATTTCTGTTAGAGGCTGAGTTGACTCCAGGATCATAATGCGGCTGAAAGGATTAGGTAAATGGAAAGACTCCAATGAGCTCATCGGGAATTGAACCCGCCACCATCCGCCTTGTAGCACAGTGCCTCAACCAGCTAAGCTGACGCGTGCCCCTTCTCATTGTAACGACTGATTCCTGTGGCAGTCGGATCAACTTCCTCCCCCATCTGACATCGGAATCACCACCGAAGCGAGTGCTGAAGGATGGGAGCATTTGTATACGTCTAGAAATGAGACTTCACTTATGAATAGGTCGAAATCACCCTGGACACATTGTACACTGTTACTTTCCCCCCCCCTTGGCACTACAGCCCCAGTGGGCCTAGGCCTACCTCCATGAACTTCTCCGTTCACTTCTGTTTTTCTAGATCTTACACGTTCGGTAGGACTCCTTGGGCGGGTAATCATCTCGTCGCAAGGCCTCTACCTGTACACAAACACAGAAAAACGCACACAAACATCCATGCCCTGAGTGGGATTCGAACCCACGATCCTGGCATCCAAGCGAGCGAAGACAGTGCATGCCTTAGACCGCTCGGCTACCGTGGCCGGCAGTGTATAAGAATAATATATAAGAATTCAGTTTGTACCTCACAGGAAACAGATCCGAACCCACGATCCCGGCTTCCAAGCGAGCGAAGACAGTGCACGTCTTAGACCGCTCGGCTACCGTGGCCGGCACACTGTTACCTTGCCAATACCAAAATAAAATGTTCTCCATACACCAGAAATTCCGTTCTGAATTTCTCACGAAGCCGAATAATGAAACGGCTATTCGACTGATGTCGAAAATGGCATACACAAAAACTGAACTCGTGTAGCCTTTTTTAGCGCTCCCTCTCTATTTCAATTCCGCCCTCCCAACATGTACTCTTGGGGGGGGGGGAGTGTTGATTGTGTGGAAAACAACAAAAACTCGATTCGTTTTCAATCTCACATATTATTGTTTCATATCCCTGGCCGACACACACTGGTTACTGGGACGAGTAACTATAATTACAGTGCAGTTCCAGTTTCACGTGATTTTTTTTTTCAATTTAATGAGCTATCCATGTTTCGTAGAGACTTCACATTCATATACCTCTCATACTGCTAGTAAATTTTATAACTGTCAATTTTATAAATTCTACATCAAACATCTTTTATTTTTAGGAATATATGTAGTAGCGAAAGCGTCCTTTCTTCGCCCTAGTTCTTATCAGATAAAATGAGATAATGAAACTCATTTATTACGATAATCTCACGACTAAATATTCCCTTCAGCCACTGTTTTGCGTGATGTGACACAATGATCGCTTTATGTATTAGACGGTTGCCAAGAAACGAAACACCCATGGACATAGATGAGTTCTGAATTACAAATCCGATTATGTTTTCCTATCGAACAACAAGGGCAGACAGTGACTGAGAGCGTTCACCAAAATTTTGCATGAAATTGGCAGGGAGAATGACAAGGTAATATTAAAATATGGAAACCGATATTATTAACTTTTCAATATTTATAATGCACTGCTAGCGTGATCAATCATTATAACACCATAACAAGTTGTTTGAGGGATGGCAGGGCGATGGATCACAGGAAGAACTGAAACATATAATGCTCCAGTTTGGGGTAGATATGTGTGAAATGGGTTCTTCATTGCATTCACTCTAATTTGTCATCATTCAGAGTGCAAAGAAGTCTGTTTCTGTCGAAGCTAATTAACGGCCTTGATATCACCCCGCTTAGTGTCAAATTATGTCTGACAAAGGTAATTAGATTCAAAGGCAGAACATACAATGTGCTGAGGAAAAGAAACGAAGACAAATCAACGAGTAAAAGTAATTGTATTATATTACAACGTATAAAGATTTGAATCCGCCTCGTTTTTTATCGGTTAACGTGAAACCGTATACTCGTATGTAACAGAATTTATGGGTAGCAGAGAAGTTTCCGCTGACAAGGAATAAAAAAACTTACATTTGCGAGAATGAATTTTCTCGGGGGGGGGGGTAAATATGAGGACCGTTGTCTGATGATATGTGATACCGCGTTGCCTCACATGTCGTTATCGATATATCGAAGGAACTTGTTGTATTTAAGATGCTGGTAATAAGTCTATTCAAGGCCGTGCCATAGCTCAAGCGGTTAGTCGCTGGCTTCGCATCGCGGCGGCCCGGGTTCGATCAAGGGTCTGGTCGACTGGGATTTGTGGTGGACAAAGTGGCGTTGGGGCAGGTTTTCTCCGAGTACTTCAGTTTCCCCTGCCAATCTTCATTCCACCAATTACTCCACAATCACCCTCACCTGTCATCTGGGGCTGGTACAATAGGCCAGAAGCGGCCGCAGTATAAGGGACTTAGTTCCAGCCCACTAGCAATAAAAAAATAGTCTATCCAAAATGTCGGTAACGATCTACCAGACTACACGGCATCACACCCCGTACAACTGTAATTTTAGCATGAAATGGTAAAACGTATTTCAAACAGAGAAAGGACCCTGGTCGAACATACATATTCCTAAGTGTCTTGTCATATACAGGTAATATTCTGATTGGTTTAACGTGTTCAATTGCACAGAATAACATCAGTTCATTGGACATTTATACAGAACGTTTTATCTTCTATACGTGTGTATCATATAATAATCCTCTGTGTGGACAGTGCAGAAGCTCTAGCGCCGATGTTGCATATTATCAACTGAATTATTCGTGAACCAAGAAATGTGTCACGGCTCGCTAATCCCGCTCTGCTCTGAAATAACGCAGAGCTACTGAAAATGATTCAATGTGATTATGCTACACTACAATGTTAATGCTGAGAAATCTCTTGAAATGCATACAGTCGAATCTCAGTAACAAGAACCCACATTAATACAAACACTTTAATTTGTAGCGCCAGTCCTGACGTTGCAATTTATAGCTGTGCTCCTAGACGGCTTGCTTGATACGTTTTCATCTTTTTATACAAATATCAATATATATCCAAAGAAATCATGAAATGCCGGAAACAAGGAGTATAAATTTAAAAAGGAACATATTTGAGCTACTCAAGAATTGGCGCGCCATAGCTCAAGCGGTTAGTCGCTGGATTCCCACCGCGGCGGCCCGGGTTCGATCCTGGGTCTGGTCAAGTGGTATTTGTGGTGGACAAAGTGGCGCTGGGGCAGATTTTCTCCAAGTACTTCGGTTTCCCCTGCCAATCTTCATTCCACCAATTACTCCACAATCACCCTCCCCTATCATCTGGTGTTGGTACAATAGGCCAGAAGTGGCCGCAGTACAAGGGACTTAGTCCCACTCCACTAGCAATAAAAAAATAATATTCAGATTTACTGGGTTTTTGGACTTTGTCCACTTTCCGATATTCTAGAAACCAGAAAACACAACGTTTCGGAAACTCTATCTCTTTCCGTCCTCAGGTGAGGGAGAAGACACGTGCTCAGTTGGGTCCCTTACAAAGAGCCACCCAGTCCTGTAATTGTGGTTAGCTCTTTCTAAGGGACCCAACAGATACAGTTTCCGAAATGTTATATTTCCTAGTCTCTAGAATACCGCACGATGGACAAAATATAAGAACCCATTAATTCTGAGTGTTATGCACTATCGTCAGAGCCCATTATTAGAACTACGATTTATTTCAACAATAATTGGAACTAATTTTAAACACAATTTAGAACAATGAACTAGAACGGGCAATATAGTGCAGTAATTACGTAAAAGTATCTACCTGATTATGGTCGTATAAGATCGAAATATATAAAAACCAGAAGTGACATTTATAAAAGTAAGAGAGTAACACGCCAACAATCAAAGATAAGAAGTTGGACCTCCAAGACAACCCCTGCAAATTAAACCATTAAGCAGTGCAACAGGATGCTGAAATATAATATTAACCCAAAGTGGCTTCCCGTTCCACAGGAAAAAAATCACCACCTCCCAGTATTAGAAATTTAATCCAATTATTCTACTTCCTTCAAGTAAAAGTGAATTCTTGAGAAACATGGTATTATGTGTTAATGGGCGTGCCTCTCTTAGTGATAACAGATGTAACCGGATTACCTCTTGCAACGAAAGGTTTATGACTACATTAAAAAATATTTTCTAATTTTTATATATATGTCGTTTATATATTTCCGAATAAATAACTTTATAAATACTTCGAATTCTTTATTTGGAATCCAGTAATCCGGACGATTCAATAGTCAAGCACATCAGTGTTTTAATTATTTCGGAAATATGTAATATGTAACTTTAATAATAAATCAATATAAAAAATAACTGAAACGAAAAAGGTAAGTCTGTTGGTGATCACAAAGAACGCGAAACCTAGGTTTTATTGATAATCCGCAGGAAGGATGCGACCGTCAGGAAATGCAGACTTACAGTGCATAGGAAGAAAACAAATTTGTACAAAATTTCGATAATAATACGTGAAGGAGAAAACCCACTGAAAAGGTATTGGTGTAGATGGTTGGATAACATTACAATTAACAGTAAATAAACGGGATGAGAGGGTTTGGTGTGGATTGGTGTGATTTAGGATAGGGACCAGTGTCGGTCTCTTGAGAACACGGTCATAAATTTTCTGGTTCGATAATATTCTGGAATTTCTTACGTGGTAGTATATGAATAATTATTGGCTTCACAAGTAGGACTCAGCTCCATAGAATATTGAAAATTCTACAAGTAAAATTTTTAGTCACTAAGCCCAATAAATAAATTCCGCATGTTTTGTTAACACTTTCGTTAAGCAGAACATTTTTTTGCTGCGATGAAATAATAGCCTTCTGCCCAGCTTGCTATAACTGAAGGATTATCTCTTGTTGACTATTTTTTTATTGCTAGTGGGGTGGGACTAAGTCCCTTGTACTGCGGCCACTTCTGGCCTATTGTACCAGCCCCAGATGATAGGTGAGGGTGATTGTGGAACAATTGGTGGAATGAAGATTGTCATGGGAAACCGAAGTACTCGGAGGAGACCTGCCCCAGCGCCACACTGTCCACCACAAATCCCACTTGACCAGACCCGCGATAGAACCCGGGCCGCCGCGGTGGGAATCCAGCGACTAACCGCTTGAGCGATGGCGCGGCCAGCCCTTGTTGACTAACCGCGGTTGCTTATGAAGCACAACCCTCAGCTGTTGTCCACAACGTCCGAACAACACTACACGTGTAGTCAGAGGAAGCGATGCGCCGTTTTCCACTTAGCAGGTTGTTAGTATCTATGTGGGAAATGCCCGTGTTTGTGGTGTACTGTGCGTTTGCTCTTCGGCACTCAGTAAATAACGCACGATTGCGTGGTTACGCCTGCCTGTCCACCCGGGAGCCTCTGCTTGCCCTACCCAATTACTTTACAGAAAACTCAAAATAATTCTCGATGCGTACGTCTTGATGTTTGCAAATCGCAAAGAAAGAGTTTATATGTGTGATTTGAGGTCCTCGCAACGGTGGTTATGAAGAGTTCCATCTTCTGCCTCCACTTGCAACCTGCTTCATGCTATTTTCTTGCTTGCTTTATTTTTGACCCTGAACAGGGGGGCGACATGTTCCTACAAAACGTCTGTTGACTTTCAACGAACTACACGGTCTTATATCCAATAAGACAGAACTCTTCCAAGAATTTGCATATTCTCTTAAAATAAATATTTTCTTTCAATATCTGTGTAATATGCAATCATAATACAATATTTTAAAATGTGATATTAATTATGTTCTTCGGTTATACATTGCGTGTATTTGGGCTATGTGTTTGACGTTTCGGAGGTATTTGATAATAAATAACTTCCCAATAACAGATTTGATATAAATAATTATCCATCAATAAAGCATAAATTCGGTAATGTCTATACCTTTATTAAATATTATAATTATTTTGAGTGAATACGTGTGCAATTGACATACTGCTTCAGAAGAATGTTGGGATAGTACCTAAAAGCAAGCCATGATCATTTTCTTCCACAACGTCCTTAATTTAACGTCCATAGGCTGATGATGTAATCATATATATGTATTATGTAAGAGCTAAAGAATTGTTAAATAATCCGAGGAATAACAAAATCATACAGAGATATTCTACAGTTTCCTAGACTTAATATAATTTTATTTTACAAAATTCCGCCTTTTTCTGCAGTTTCTATTCATGCTCGTTGTTTGTGTGATTTTTCTTCACTGCCAAATTATAAATTCCAGGACAAACGTCAAACCAACTGCGTTATGAACTAGCGTGGTTCATCTCACAGACCGATATTCAAAGCTCCAGTTTTAGAGTACAGTGTTTATACCATAGTACATCAACTTGGTTTTCTGTAGAACAAAATTCTTGTGCAAAGACCAGGAGTTTAAACGAGCCTTTGCCTGGGGGACTTACCGAGGTACGAAGTGTAGAGCGGGAATATGAGAGGGACAGATAAATATACAGAGGAAACAGAAAAGTGCAAGGCAAGCATGCGATTGAAAGGGAGAATATAGAGCCAGTTAGCCGTGTAAAACGTCAAGAGAAGTTTCGGCGATAGTGGGGGGGAGGTTTTTCTTTTTTGGAAAATGTCACAGTGACTAGGTGTAACCACACAGAGCCGATTAATCGGAGCGGCGGTGGTGATGGTGGTTTTCAGAAGGGGTTGCGGGGTGGGTGAGTTGCTGCTCGTTACCAGAGTAATTAACTGAGCGGAAATGAGGGTCTTGTTGACGTACAACGCCGGCAACTTGACTGCTGCTAAACGTAACCTCTCCCCCCCACANCGTCGATACAACCATCCAGACACTCGCGGTATATCTTCTGGATGTGTTCCCCCCTCCCCCCCCACTCGGAGATGGTGCATGGAAATGTTTCTACTAAGTTATTGGTTCCCTCGGCGCTCCTAGCGCTCCTATCTGCACTGTAGCTTATGAAAGGTTCGCTGTACAGATGGAAGCGACTGCAGTAGCTCTTATTTCAATGATATTTATGATTTGATCTTCCTGTGTTTATCTCTGTCTTCCTTCCTTTCTTCAATGGAACTAGTTCCTTCTTCGCACATTGTTTCTTTACTGTATTTATTTATTTCTACTTTCTCTCATAATTTTCATTCATATTATTTGGTTGCGGGGGAGGGGGCACGCGGTAGCGTAGTTGGTTGAGGGGCTATGCGACAAGCCGGAAGGCCGCGAGTTGAAGTCCCGATGAGATCATTGGATTTTTTTCAGTTGACCTAATCCTTCCAGCCGCACTAGGCCCTGGGGTTCACTCAGCCTCTAACAGAAATGAGTACCAGGAATTAATTAAATAATTTTCCTGGGGAGTAAAGCGCGGCTGGCGCTTAAGGCTGACAACCTTACCGCCATCTTTGAGTCGATTGTCTAGATAATGTGGGACCCTCAACGTCTCACAACCCTATGGGCCTTCACGGCCTGGTACAGGGATAGTTTTACTTTTACTTTTACATTTATTCTTTGGTTGGGGGCACGCGGATTCTATTCCCGATGAAGGCACTCCCATTTTTTTTTCAATTGACCTGACCTTTCCAGCCGCACTATGGCTCTCGGGACAACTCAGCTTCTAACAGAAATTATTATCAGGAATCTTCCTGGGAGTGAAGGGTGGGCGGCGCGTTAGGCTGACAACCTCACCATCTGTGAGCAGACTGTCTAGAGAGTGTGGGAACCTCGACGTATCATAGTCCTATGCGCCTTCAGGGCCTGTTACAGAGATATATTTTCCATTTTTTTACGTATTTTAATTAATATACATCGCGGTTACAAGCAACGCGAAATTTTGCCATATCATAGAGTGCAACAACAGTTTTAGAGAAATAGAAGACATCTGATTATTGCCGTATACGGCCGAAACAACGTCTGAGGAAGGACGGTGTCTAATTATAAGTTGCACTGGAGACGGAAATACACAATTATATAAAATTAATGATGCATTAATGCAACAGGATGCTTTAATACTCGTACAATATTATAAACTGTCACAGTGGAACAGAGTTATTTTTGGTACGCTAACAATACCTAGTTCTCCCATTTCTATTGGACCCGACAGTTCACCACCGCATTCAAAAGAGCCTGCCACTCATACGAGTAAAGTGAGCATTATTTCAATTCCGTTGATATGCCCTCTAACACCATCGTGATCTCGCGAACTCCAGAACTCTTGGTTGCTTATTTCACGTACCTACTCACTACATTTCCAATGCAGTTGCCATGGCGACATCTGTATACAACTGTATCATTTGTGTCGGGTTCCCCTGCCAGGAGCACAAAGCAACACACTAAGACAATGAGGACGGCAAACCACGGAAATTGTATGAAACTGTCCTGTGGTTTTGCCCGGAACTGCAATGAGACAATGTAGAGCGTCTGGAGTGTAAAGGGAAACTGACAACACCTTCACAACTTTCATTTCATTAGCTAAATCATACACACTCAACATGGAAATTGCTAAGGAAATTAAAGTTATTTCTTACGTCTCTACGAAGATAAATATGTTCATTCCATACGTGGCAAAATTGACACACTTTCCTTCGTGTCTATGTGTCACTCCAGGCTTCTTCACGTTTCGTCCAACAGACTGTACATATTTGACTTCGAATTTCATATAATTCCATGTGAGTGCTTCCTTGTGCTCCACTACAAATTTCCCATAATACAACGCATTCTGTGTAAATGGCTGCTATTTCTTTCAAGGGGTCTCTTCTAGGTAATTCAAAGTTTTCCCGTCCAATGTAATCAGTCCCGAAAATCGGAATTTAAAATATGTAAAGGTAAGGTAAAGTTGGGCCGGTCACGGTAGCCGAGCGGTCTAAGGCATGTACTGTCTTCGCTCGCTTGGAAACCGGGATCGTGGGTTCGAATCTCAATCAAGGGCATGGATGTTTAGTTTGTGTGTGCGTTTTTCTGTGTTTGTGTACAGGTAGAGGCCTTGAGGTGAGCTGATCACCCGCCCAAGGAGTCCTACCGAATGTGTAAGATCTAGAAAAACCGAAGTGAACGGAGAAGTTCATGGAGGTAGGCCTAGGCCCACTGGGGCTGTAGTGCCAAGGGGGAAAAAAAAGAGGTAAAGTTGTCCTTGTACTTAACTAATTTGGCACTAGGCCATGAAGACGTATGGAGAGTGGATCGTAGATCCGCGTGCCCCCACTGAACAATACACAGCAGAATATATAATTGATATATATTCTTTGGTTGGGTAGTTAGGAACATGAGGTGTCCCGAAATTATAATTCCAAAATTCTATATAATAAATTATTTAACATTATAGATAATATTTAATGTATTCCTGCCAGTATAGCACTAATCCAGTATGAAGGGGTTTCTGTCTAGGGCAACCTATTCGGCCGCAGGATCAGTTCCTTTTCTATAATGATTTACCCAATAGGAAGAAAGCAAAATTTGATAATTTATTATTTCTGGGTAAAGCAATTATCAAGAAATGTGGAAGACAAAACTGGCACAGCAGTTTATATCGCATGCACGTTATATACGAGAATATTGAACTTCCGTCAGTTCTAGTAAGCCATATAAAACTGCAGCAAACTAAGTAAAATCAAATATTCCTATATATTTCAACAGTACAATTTTCAGGAACATTCGGTATCTTCAACTTCTTTCATTCCCCAGAATTCCAAATTTCAAGATTCAGTGATTGAGATTTTTTTTCCTAATGGTCCATCATATCATGACCCAAATTTACCGCAAGATGGAAGCGGAGCCAGCCTCCGAAACGTATAAATTCTAGGATGTACATGATGAACAGGCCTAAGGCAGAAGTAGTGAACTGTGATGCACCGTCCTGAGAGGCGTTCAAAGAACCTTTTATCTTTCCTCGAATTCTAATTTCAAAACTTTAAGTTTTAGTAATTAAGAACAATGTTAGACGGATAAAATGCGATCGAATGAGAAATTAATATTTTATGGGATTCTAGTGATTACATTTCCTGAAAATTAAGAAAATTTATGAAAATGCTGTGTAAGTATTCGTTCTGTTTCCTGGGCTGTCCAAAGGAAGCGTTTCTTATTTCTGTCATTAATTGGGCAGAAAACCCTCACAAAGAAAAGTCTCTGTGATCTGTAATTAAATTTCATGCATTTTCTGAATTCATTCGGCCTGTAACATTTCTTTTTATTCCGCTCAGAACATCCTTAATTTAACGTAACATGAAAGAAGTTTCGAGGAAAGAAAAAATACGAGTAATCAAGTTTCAATGTAATTAAAACGAAATTCGAAGCGGAAACATAGAAATAACTACAATTTCTTTGATTACTTACGCCTAGACTATTCTTCTCAAATATACGACTCCTAGAGCAATGCTCCTTGAAAATTCAATTAAATGCTCTCATTTGTTACATAACTGAGTATATTACTCTTTGCAGATTCAATGCCGTTTAACTGTATCATTAAATTCTGAGTTTCGACTCGAACATTAACAAGACAATACACCAGTTGCACATGTAAGCAGGGTGGTTTTGATTGTTTTAACGACTGGGTTACTGTGAAACATAGACAAATATGCATACTAATTATATGTTCTAATAATGGTTAATGTATTTTTATTATTCTTTTGTCCCTTGATACTATAATGTTTTAACGGATTTGATCAACACGTTGCCAGGCAACAGCTCTGCAAACACGGTACATTACCAAACAATAGAAGAGGCTGTGTTTCTTACGTCGGCCGCGCTAAGCAAAAGTAGGAACAGGGTTCTCTGTGACCAGTTGCTGGGTTACTCAACGGTTCTTACAATAGAATTATGTATGTATTTATTGAATTGTACTCTTCCATTCTCTTGGAGAGACTGAGTAGATACACGAAACTATCGAATAAAAACAGGAGATGTGAAGGAACAGTTCCGAAAGGAGTACTCCTCCGAACAAAGTGAAGGTGAAGATTATTGTTTATTTAACGACACTCTCAGCATCGAGGTTACATAGCGCCAATGATAGACTGATTAAAGAATGTGGAACAGCCGATGGAATGAGGACTGAGAAAGAAGACAGAAGTACTTAGAGAATATCTGCCCAACAGCCAATTCGTTCACCACAAATCCCACATAGTCTAACACAGGATCAGGTGACTTGCTCGGTAACTGTCACTGAAGTCAACATAACTCTGACAATATGCTATCAGATATTCGTTATACTGAGTCAAACCTTCAAATATTTAATTATGTTTTGCAGATGCACAGGCTATTTTGTATCAAGGGGTGAATGTGATGCATGTGAGTCAGAGGAACTAGAAGAGTGCTGTAGCGATTTGCTCTAAGAGACTATTCCCGGAAAATCTCAGGAAAACTGGCATCCGGACCGGCTTCTCCAGGATGAACAGGAATGTCCTTTCCATCGTGACTTTCGAGTGGGGTTTCAGAAACTCTTCAGCTGTTACCGACCGGACTGGTTCAGCGGTAACTCTCTAGGCTTGTATTCGCGAGGAATTCTGTTGGGATCTCTCTCGAGACAGCGGTTACCTGGTGTTGTTTAGTGATTTTAGTCAGTGTCTCCGGCAAAATTTGGGGATAAAACTCCGAGTCTTCAGATCCAATCATCCTATTACCCGACCTTATATAGTATCGACAGATAGCGTCGTTAAATAACCAATCAAACCGAACCGAGTGTTAAGTGCTGGAGAGCTGGGTTCGAATTGTCAGCGTCTGTAATGTGTAGCAGATGGCTGTCAAGTCGTAAGGTCGATAGGAGCTGGCTGGAGGGGGGGGGGGNAGGGGCGGCAGGACTGTAAGAAGCGAGAAGTAACTCGGTTAACGAGGGATTTCATCAGAAGAGAACGTGCGCTGATTGCCAAATCCCGGATAAAGGAAGAGGCTTGCGGTAGGGGGTGACCAATCTCTAGGTGCCGTGTTCATTTGCATTCTCGGACCGGCTGTACCGTGTTGTCGATGTCTGCCCGGTCGCCCAACGAAAAGCCCAATCAGACAAGCAATATATAAACTGCTGGGAATTCCTCTTTAATTCAATCAACAATTTTATCCAGCAGTAAGGAGCTCGCTTGTATTCATTAGGAACATAGCCTCTTGAAATCTGAGCCGAGTTACTCGCCTTGATGATGGTTTTTCGCAGTTTTCTTCAGATTCTGCAGGTGAATACTGAGTCTGTACTTTGGAACAGTTCATGGCGTCTTGCAGTAACCACCTCCTCCCAGTGTTTATTCATAAACACTCTACACGTTACGCTACGAAACTACTTTCAATAATCAGGAAGTACATAAGTTCGGACAGAGATTAACCTAACCGAAATTTTATCACGATTTTACTTAGGTATTCTAGCCGAATATCAGGTGTATGACTAGAATTACGTTTATTTCCCCCGTTTGATCACGATAAGCAGTCATTTCGTATTCACAATATTGTCTTTAACCTTACCAAGTTAACGCTTATTTAAACTCTTGTAAGGTAGTTTCAGCAATTATGCGAATTTAATGCAAATCCTATATAGATTGAGTTAAGAGAAAATAATCTTTATGGTCAATATATATTACAAAGAGAAAGATATTCAATATCTGTGTAATCATGCGTGATTCTCGACAAATAAATACAATTATTAAAAGCGATTTAATTATTCGAGCTTTGTTAATTCATGATGTAAGGGCGCTCATTAAATTATGTCTCCTGCCTGTACATGCTGTGTTTATAAACTTCTGGAAGCTCACTCAGTCTCCGAAACTTTGAAGACTTAATCTCACGTACAGACTGTGGACAAAGCCCAGAGAAAATACTTTCATTATTATGTCAGCCTATTAACACCGACTTCTAAGTAATTTCGCAATTATACTGAAGAGGACTCTGGTGAAGGCCAACGTTGTTCAGACACCCGCCAGAAATTGTCACACCCCACAGTAATAGACAGGACCGCCATATCTTTTAGATAGCATTTAGAAGCTACAGATCCTGTAAATACCTGTAAAATATATCATATCAGTATGTATTGTGCCTCTTGTTAAACAGCCGCCGCGCCGTCTGAGGCATTAATTATCTTCGCTTATTCGAACACTGGGATCGTGGGTTCGAATCGAAGGCATGTTTGTGTAGTTCTGTGTGTAGATAGAAGCCTTGCGACGGGCTGATCTCCAGTCCAAGGAGTCCTACCGATTGTGTATAGGATCAGAAAACTAAAAAGCGGTTAAGGCCCCAAAATGGATGTATAATCATAAAAAGAAATAAATAACAAATATAAATCACTCCGTCCAATGTGACCTGTAAGTTTATTACTACATGAAAAACTTAACACCCTTACATGTTTCGGTCTCTGCGGTCCATCTTCAGAGGGCAAACATCACTACAAATAGGAAACCACCTTCACAGAAGTTGTTTAGACGTTTATTAAAATTGTTTATTAAAATCTTCCAGTCGTCCGGGAAAACAGAGGACATCTGTCGGTATGGCGGATTGGAATTTTAATATGTAAGTTAACAGTTACAGATAATGATAATCTGTAAGAAGTTAATCAACAAAGAATAAGTATCATATTGAATTCGATTCCGTTCACAGGAAGAAGAGAATTTCAAGAAACATTTCCGAACTCGCTTTTATTGAAGGTGGAAACTGAATTCCTGAGCTTCAGCTCTTATCTTCCAGCAAAGAGAACAAAAAGTGTTGCCCCAAAGTCAGTTAACCTGAAACTTTCTACCGTATTAACGTGAATGTTGATGTTCAAATCTGCCAGTCAATTTGTAGAGAAGTACTGCAGGATCGCGGGTTGTGTACTGAACATGACGGATTTTATTTTGAAAATTTTTTGTAAATTCAATAAATAATAAAGAAATGTAAAACGTATTTTAGTGTACATTCTACTCACCAGTTAAGTGACTTTTGGACCATTCTGTATTAACTGATACTTTAAGTATGAACACAAAACAATAAGCGATGCTAATTGTTATGGACACACTTGTTCTGTTCAATATATCGCATTATTATTACTTAACTCTTGTGCTAGGCCGCGCCATAGCTCAAGCGGTTAGTTGCTGGCTTCCCACCGCGGCGGCCCGCGTTCGATCCCGGGTCTGGTAAAGTAGGATTTGTGGTAGACAAAGTGACACTGGGGCGGGTTTTCTCCAAGTACCTCAGTTTCCCCTGCCAATGTTCATGCCACCAAATTCTCCATCATCATAATATCACCCAGGGCAGGCTACAATAGGCCAATCAGTGGCCGCCGTGCCGAGTGGACCCAGTTGGACTACACCCCCCACTAAGCGAATTAAAAAAATAACTCTTGTGCTTACAACTCAGACCTAAGCAATGACGGTGCTGTAGTTAACACCCATTGTTCATATTTATAAGACCATGAGTTCGAATCTCGGTCTCAAGACTCCATGTCCTTATAGTTTATACCTCTTCCCATTCGCCCTAGGTAAATGGTTGGAGAGTATCACTTAAAAACGCTTAAATTTCTGTCACGCATCATTATGTAACCTTCAGGAAAATGCTGTAGGTGCTGAAACCTATTCTAGAGACCATTCAAAGGAGTACGCGGATTACTGTTACAGCCCACTGCACATTTTGGACGAAATTACATCTCTAATAGGCTGCAAATCAGGAACAGTTTTAGTTTTGGAACTCCTCATAACACAGGCCTATTAAAGACCGTCAAATCTATTCCATTTCTATACCCATATTTTCGGAAAGACAAGGAGAAAGTGAGGCCTAAGCTTCACAAGCCACACTGACGATTTTATTTTGGACTTTGAGGCAAAAGCTGAGGAACATCATAACTGTTTGTGATTTATTCGACGACGCTGTCAGTATCTCAGAATATAATCTTAGAGTCCATATGAGGTTATTGGATTCTTCTTTCAATTTACCTAATTCTTCAAGCCACACTATGGTCTAGGGTTCGACTCAGCCTCAAAGAGAAATGAATGCTAGGAATATTCCTGGGTGTGGGGGTGGGGTATAGGGCGACCAACTTGTAAGGTTGACAACCTTACCGCCATCTGTGAGCCGACTGTATATATAAAATGTGGGAGCCTCGACGTCCCACAACACTATGGGCCTCCAGGATCTGTTACAGAGATAGCGCTACCTTTCATACTTGTATAACGATGAATGTTGAAATTCATGAACAATGAATAAGAAAGAATTTGGAAGGAAACTGCCGTGACGTAATTGCGATCAATACCCTGGAATTTGAGGCGAGATACTGAGAAATACCTAGGAAAATTCAGTAACGACACCTGGTGTGTGCGCCAAGACTCTAATCTATGTGTCCCGGAAGAAGGGACAATCTACCACTGCACCAGCCCGTGCGGTGAGTCTGCCAGGGCAGAGGACTGTCAGTCATGAGGCCACCCCTGAGTACCTATACCGCTAGTGCCCCTCAAGGTAAATACAGTCCCTTTGTCTTTGTAGAGGTATTTCGGCATTGACTTCATGCAATAAAGGAGGAAGCGCTAATACACATTAGAGCCTGCCAGCGTACGCATGCGTCAAGCTCCAGTAGCTTTGAATTATATAAAGTCAGTCATCTTATTCTCGTGGCTTGCTAAAGTGATTACAGCGGTCAGGTATTGTTTCTGACATCACAGAAACGTGTTTAGAGAAACACGAAAACAGAGAACGGGTACATGGATTTGAGCAGAGTACCACGGTTTAGAGGTGCATATGTTTCTCGGTTCTCCGTACCCATCTGTATAGACATATAACTGCTCTAGATAAAAGGTTTATCGAATAAATTTGTAACAGAGTAGGGCTGTGTCACAATAGCAATTTAGCTTTGTATCCGGCAGGTTCTGTGTGAGAATCTCGGCTGTGACACCAGATAACCTGACTAACATTATCTGCTGTCTTCTTTACTCCCTCCAGGGGAATGCTGGGATAGTGCTTAGATTAGGCCACGACCAATTCGTCTCAAATTATTCTTAATTCTTCATTCACTATAATCCTACTATTCAATGCTTTACTCTCTGACGCACTGACAGCGACGAACATGAAACACACAAAGAAATAAATATTATATTTGTAATCGATACTAAAATTCATTTGTTAAACTACATTCTGTTTCAGACGCGCTCCATAAGTAAATATCATCCATATGAGTTAAATATATTGTAGAATGCAGACCCATTGCTAAGTTATTGCTCTGTAAACAATGCCCGTTGCTGGGCAACAGATTCGTAACATGCGCTAATGGACTGGCTAGAAAGCGGTGTTTTCTGTGCGGTCCACTACGATGGCTGCACACGCAACAATGTTTACAGCATTTCTGTGCGGTCAATGTTTAGATGCTGTCAGAAGGAGAGTTAGTGAGTTAGTGCAGTTAAGTACAGTGGATTGGAGTGAGTTGGCTTGTGAGTGAGTTAGTTGGAGGAATGCTGCGGTTCAGTCCTTGTGAGCTGTTGTTGCTAGAAGCTGGTAGCTGAGGTACGGAAACAGTTCGGGAATCCAGAGCAAGAGGAACGACCTCCGTTGAAAGCCATTACTAGACAACGGCTGGTGAAGACACAGCAGACTGAAAAGACTTAATTTAGCTGCAATGAACTGCTGGGTGTGTGAATCAGCGATAACGCTGTAGTTACCATCTTTAAGTGATCAATAAATCCAATTACCAATCCAAACCCGTCTACAGTCACTCATACACGTGACAATATTTCACGAATGTGTAAATACATACACACCGTTCATTTAAATCTTGTGGCTGAAATTTGAGTGGATTATTGACCATTGACACCCAAGGCAATGATGTCTCTACCAATATGTCGCCAACATAAAGAATAACAGAGGATGCAAGAAAATTACCAAGAAAGCACTAGTCAACACTTCATTTGAATCATGCGTAAAAACAACTCGATAAAACTTGATTGAAGACAGACGAGCTGCAACAAAGTCTATAGTTTCATTGTGTACTCAAAAGAAATGCATATAGTATAACATATAAGACTACTAAATATAATTTAAATGCACATGTAAGCAACCTCATCTCGTTACATGAGCCTCTGAAAATTGTCCTATAGGACTTAAACATGTAAAATTGTTTTATTGACTCCACGTTTTAGCATTTATTTTTACTCGCGATAATATTTTTTGTTCTTTAAAAACCAATATAAAACTTAACGATTAAAATGTTTCATTACGAGATTCAAGATATGAATTTGAGTCAAAAACCTACGGTAGAAGTTTGCACCTACAAAACGTTACAGACAGCGTTTCTTTTAGGTTCTGGAGTGTGGTGAGACAGTCAAATTAGTATGTCGGCCACTAGTTAGTTATTAGAGAGGGTGGGTTTCCCCATGCACTTAGATCTGTAGTGGTCTATTGTGCTTCCCTCTATGATTTCTACCAGCCTCTATATCCTGCCGGTATTGGTGCTTACCATCAGTCCCGCCCAGCCAGCGAGACCGGCTCTATTAGCTGAGAGGTATCTATAATGCTTCCCCCATCTACAGGAGGTATTAGTGTCTGCTGTCGGGCGACAAATGTCCGTAATTTGGCTATGACCTCCTTTGGAGGTATGAGGTTCTTTTACGTGCCGCAGAGCTACGACAAGGGACCCATGGCTTAAAGTCCCTCCCGGAGGACTTCGGGCGGCAAATGTCCGTAATTTGGCTGTGACCTCCTTTGGAGGTATGAGGTTCTTTTACGTGCCGCAGAGCTACGACAAGGGACCCATGGCTTAAAGTCCCTCCCGGAGGACTTGTTCCCTGAATTTTTCCGCCGTTAAAAATTCGACGACCTCCGCCGGGTATTTGAACCCGCGTACTACGAGTCATGAGGTGGGAACGTTACCTCTAGACTACGGAGGCCGCTATGTCGGCCACTAACTGGTCTATTGTACCGGCCCCAGATGATGAGTGTGGAACATTTGGAATGAGAATTTGTAGGGGAAACCGATGTACTCGGAGAAAAATTGCCCCAATGCCACTTTGTACACCAAAAATCCTATATTACCTGAGCTGTGCTCGAACTCAGGTCGCCTCGGTGGGAAGACGGCGACTAATATCCTGAGGTATGACACGGCCTTACAGAGAGCGGTACTTTCGTCTTACCGAATGATTCATCGGTGCTGAACAGATTAGACGTCATTCGGTACCGGATATATATTGAAGAATTTCAGTGAACTACATTTTGGTCCGCATCGGTGTACTGTAAGAATGCACAATGGTGACATTATAGCTGTAGGTCCAGGCTTGTGAAAAATTATCTCCTCATTCTTGAAATATAAATCCGTAGTTTAAAATCTGAAATCACAGATGTTTCAACAGACATTCATGGCGGTGTGGTTGCCCCGAGACAGGTGGTGGTATAACAATGAGCATGTTGACTAAAAACGCACAAAATTGTCTTCGCGGTTCGTAATTCACGACCATAGCGTTCGCTCTACCTATGTACGTTCCTACCATATAAAATATCTTTATCAATTTTCCTTCTTATCGAATAGTTAAACGTCAGAATGCCTTGTGTCTCAGCGTACCTAGGCTCAAAACGTTAAAAAATTACGAAAGAAGCTGCAATTATGAGCCCGACAATTTTCCCCTCCCTGGAAAAGACCAAATGAATCGCGGATCTGCACACGAACAAACCATAACGTGGTACCGTGCTGTTCCCATTAAAATCTATCTTCAATAACAAGGAAAAAATCATTCTTTCAAATTAGGAAATGTCATTCACAGCACGACTTGCCACTCTATATTCCACCCCATCAATTCCACCCTCTTCTTGCATTCAATGCCAATTCTTAACTATCTTCCTTGCCTCCAATTTATAGGGCGACAAAAATCAATGCTTTATTTTTATGGAAAGTTGCATAAACGGAAGTCAGAAATACTCATTCTACAGATAGAAATAAAAGGAAAGACTATAAAAAGGGAAATACTTAAAAAATGCTAGTAAGAAAAGTTTTCGACCTAGGTTTCTCTCATAATAATAGCATCTGCTTAGTTATTTTACCTTCCCAATTTACCAGAACCCCGCCATAGCTTTTCCTTTTCATTATTTTCAATACATGGGAGGGTTGCTACAAAGTGGAAGAGGCACTCCAATTACCTCCACGACGACTCTGTGCTATGTGAGAGAGAGAGAAGAAGTGGTGGTCGTAGTGAGAGGCACTACATTGGGGGCGGGGGGGGGAAGAAACTATATCTCAGATTTTGAAGGTTCCCAGGCAGTGCCCGCTTGTCCTTCTGGTAAAGATGCCTCACATGCAACCCTCCCATTGTTAACATCAAAATTTCGCCTTAATATAGCCCTCCCAACGTTAGCAAAAACAAACAAACAAACAAAATCCTCCACGACGTCGCAGGGTGAGCCGTTATGAAGGAGAATTTGTCGGTCGACTTTACGAGTATGTCAGCAACAAAAATTTTCTCGTTCTGGTTGTGCTTATGTTGCACGTTCAGCGCTGCAGCATCCGAAGCAGAGCGCAAACTTAAGCAATTAAGCACCAGAGCCAACTAGGCTGAGAAGATTTTGGACACGAAGTGCCGAAAATCTAGTCATTACATTGAAATATTCATTAAAATTTCTGGCCTAGAAAACCGAGATTAACGGCCGTGAGGATCCGTTCCGCTGACCACGCAACACCTTCTACCCGCAAAAGTTAACACTAACTTCGCCGAAGAGAGGCGGTCGCCCAGTCGGTATAGTTCGATTGTGGACTACAGGCCACGGAGTTTGTTTATTCATTAAAATTGTAAATGTTTCTGATATATGCTTTGCGATTTTGCAACCACAAACAAACTCCGTGGTTTTATTCCGCAAGCGAAATATACCGACCAAGTGGCCTCGGGTTGTCAGCGAATTTAGTGCCAACTTTGGCGGATAGAGGAGGGGGGGGGGGCGCGTGGTCAGCACAACGAATTCCCACGGCCGCTAAAACTTCGTATTCTAGACCGGAGCCGCTGTTTCCTTGAACTATCTCCTCAATTGTCCTCACAAGGCTGAGTGGACACCGTTCCAGACCCACTACTTCTCAAAAAAAGTCTGGTAGCGCAGGGAATCGAACCCGGTCCTCTGGATCTGTAGTCAGAACTCTGACCACTAGACCACAGAGGCGTAACCATGGCTTGTCAATATTATGATAAAATTCAGTCTGAATTTAGACAGATATTCAAAAAATTATAGCAATATAGTCGGTCAGTAAATTGCTCGCCAGCACAAACACTTTCTGGCGGGCCTCGCTGGACCCACAATCCGTATTTTTCTCTCTCACTACTTTGAGAACCAAATGTACGAGTATCAATACAGTAAGGGCCTTATATAAAGTTAAAATATTCTCATATTTTATAGGCGTGTTTCTGAAAAACATTTGACGAAATTAAATACTTTTAATTTACATAAACACAGACATCCAATCTTTGAGTGGGATTCGAACCCACGATCCCAGTGTTCGAACTGGCCAAGATATTTCATGCCTTAGACAGCGCGGCCACTGTGATCAGCCATTCCCATATACACGTATTTTTTTTCCATTGGCACTACAGCCCCAGTGGACCTAGACCTACCACCATGAAACTGTCCGTTTCACTTCGGTTTTACTAGATCTTAGACATACGGTAGGACTCCTTGGGCGGGTGATTAGCTCGTCACAAGGCCTCTACCTGTACACAAACGCAGAAAAACGCACACAAACATCCATGCCGTGAGTGGGATTCGAACCCACGATTCCGGCTTCCGAGCGAGCGAGCGAGCGAAGAAAGTGCAGCCTTAGACCGCTCTGCTTCCGTGACCGGCCATATACACGTATAGTCTAGAATAATTCAGTTTAAATAAGCTAAACTAGTCCCTGTACCCTCGCTCCGGAACCTGACGACCGTTTATAGTCTTGTATCTATAGGAAGTTACAATTATAAACCTCAGCCATTTGTACTCGAGGAAACGTTCAAGAAAAGTGTTACAGAAAACGTGAAGCGCGAACGTGAGATGAAAGCTGATCAGACTCTCTGGGTCCTCATTGTCTTGGAAGCTTTCTTCCGTGATGATCGCCCACTAGGGTACTCTTCTTCTCTGCCGTGCTCTGCAGAGAATGTCAGACATTCATTTAGCTACCTTCCCACTGAACAGAAATCCAACACGTCCAAGATTGGTTGGATTCTTTCCGCTTGAATTGCTCGGTCAACACTCATGTCCGCCTCGCAATGGCAAAATCCCTGGATAGCAGCTGATCTATTCTCCACTGGGAAATTCCTTCTAGTCAAAATGTACCACGTCTCTAATCCATGATCACCCATTCGATTCGACCTCTCGAACTGTACAACACATACACAAAAACAATATATGATTACACTTACGTAACAATGGCTTGTTCGTCACGCGTTAATTATATTTGGAAATGACCGTTGTGTGGCGTGTACTTAATACATGAGACTTTTAGGAGTTGACTCTACAACTGCCTTCACGTTATCAGTTGCATTTATAGTTGATAGATACGTTTTACTGATACAATTTTCGACATCAGTCAAAGTGGCTGGAATTGTAATATTTTAATATTGAACTTTTCGGATTTGTGGTTCTCACAGAGATGGTTATGAGGAATTCTATCTTCTATAATACAACGCTATGTATCTATGGCTCTACAGTAATTTTATTGGAACTCGGCAGATTTTTTAACCCTATACACAGTCGGTAGTACTCCTTAGATGGGGGATCAGCCCGTAGCAAGACCGCTGTCTACACACAGGACAACACAAATATCAGAATACATTAATGCGAAACAAACTGTTACTTCCATTATCTTTTTAATAAAACATTGAAGTTTTAATTTCCTTTTATACATGCTAGTAACTTCAGAGAGATTACACGATGCTTATCTATGAGTGGTTAAAAGAACGGAATATTTTCCCAGTATTCCTCTAAATGGAAAGACAAAACTAATTATATTTTATCTTGATATTCTGCTAGTCATTATTTTCTTCTTCAACTTAAAAAGATACAAAGTTTGGAAATTAATTTTATGAAGGTACATAACATAAAGCACGGACCCTGATAAGAACTACAGGGAGAAAAGAATCTTGGATAATGGAAGAAAACAGATGAAGAAGGAATAAGAAGTGTCTGAACCACGAATTCCAGAGGAGTTGAGGGAGGAAAAGAAATATCGTGTGAAACAGGAAATAGAAGCAAAAGTAGGAAGTGAACATAATGGATCAGAGGCGGTAGAAGTAGTGGAAGATGAAGGAAAATAAAAAGGAAAATGGAGAATATGAATGAATAGACTAAGAAGAAACAATAAGACAACGTAGAAAGAGAAGATAAAATAATTATGTAATAATAATAATAATTCTTCAATTCTTCAATTCTTTATTATTGTGCCGAGTCAACAGCCGCAAGGCCAATTACAGACACAGCACAGTGCAGAAGAATGAATTACATTCTAGACAAACACATTAAAGTCACATGCAAATTACAAGTAAGTACTGAGAAGAAATAATAATGAATAAAAGTAAAATTAAAAAAACAAATAGCTGATATGGAATGAAACATAAATATTTAATAAAAATACTAACAGTTATATTATATTTAAAATTTGTTTGGGTAGAACATTCCTGGCTCCGAATACGTCAACATCCCTGCAGACAGCATTAGCAGCTGCTGCGCATCTAGCAGAGGGACAATTTTTAAATAAGGAGCAAACATTGAACAATGCAAAATCTCTGAT
>NW_019736391.1:394333-432511 GCF_002891405.2 Cryptotermes secundus
CATCAGCTTGTCTCTGGGAGCCAACTATAGGGGAGATAAAATCAATGTAAGTCACCAAATTAGTGCTTGTGGAATAATAATAATAATAATAATAATAATAATAAGCAAAAGTAGTAATAAGTTTTCATAGGGGTAGTGATGATGGTGGTATTAGTAGTAGCAGCAGAAGCAGCAGCAGCAGAAGTAGTAGTAGTAGTAGTAGCAGCAGCAGCAGTAGTATTAGTCTCTTACATTAAGGGAGGAACATAGACTGAGGGTGTTTGAGAACAGGGTGTTGAGGAGAATATTTGGGCTGAAGAGAGATGAAGTGACAGGAGGCTGGAGAAAACTGCATAATGAGGAGCTTCATAACTTGTATTCTTCTCCAAGTATAATTAGAATGATCAAGTCAAGGAGGATGAGGTGGGCAGGTCATGTAGCACGAATGGGGGGACGAGGAATGCGTATAGGATATTGGTGGGAAAGCCAGAAGGAAAGAGACCACAGGGAAGACCAAGGCGTAGGTGGGTGGACAATATTAGAATGGATCTTAGAGGGATAGGATGGGATGGTATGAATTGGATAGATCTGGCTCAGGATAGGGATCAGTGGAGGGCTCTTGTGAACATGGTGATGAACCTTCGGTTTCCATAAAATGCTGGGAAATTCTTGAGTAGCTGCAGAATTGGCGGCTCCTCAAGAAGGCTCCATGAGTGAGAAGTAAGTAGTAGTATTATCAGTAGCAGTAGAAGTAATATTAGTAGTAGTAGTAGTATCAGCAGCAGCAGCAGCAGTAGTAGTAGTAGTAGTAGCAGCAGCAGTAGTAGTAGCAGCAGCATGTCACAGTGATGATAGAGGAAGAATAAAAAAGAGAATAGAAAATCGAGGATGACACAGTATAGCATTATGATGAGGTGGAAAAAGAAAACAAAGAATAATAAGGGTGCTGAAGAGCAGGAAACAGAAGAGCAAAGAGAAAGAGAAGTACAAAGAGAAGAAGACGAATAAGTGCAAGAATTTGGTTTCCGAGTCAGGTCTTTCGATATCTTACGAAAGCTCGGCTAGGGAAGGAGAGAGAACTTTGAAGCTGTAGAATGCCAAACTCGTTCTAGAAGTTACCTTCCGCGCGTCTGAATGTTGGGAGTTGGAAAAGGCTAAAGGTAAATCAAAGTCAGGGCATGCAGCTCGAGAATCTGATCATGTGCAAGAGAACAGCATTTTCTAGGGCAGCCATATTACACCCAGAAACAAACAATCGATTTCCCCTTTGTTTGCAATTGAACGCGGAGGAGCCATGCGACAGTTGCTGCCGCACAACTCTGCGCAGAGTTGAAGCCACACTAACCAGACGGCGAACCGCATTCAGTAGCTGCTGTCCCTTATCCTTTCGTTTACCTGCTGCAGCTTAAGCATTAATGGCATAACTTTGTATTAAATGCCATACTGCACTCTTCTGAGTAAGTTCGTTACAGGTTGGAAATGGATCCCCTCAAAACACACGGAATATTACAATTAAAGAGAAAAGGAAAATGTATTATCACATATAGGGAGGTAAATGTGACTAATCATTGTGAATTCTGGATTTGACCATTGAATTTGTTGGATATTTCGATTACAATTAGACTGGATTTCCACAGTTCACACGTTGAACTCCTTCTTGAGAACTAATCTATCAAGCCACGAACAAACCCTGGACGACATCAAGAACCTCCTCATCAAGAGAGACAGGCGGCACAAAATCTGCCCCATACAAGAAGGACGATAGGAGTACGGACACGAACCTACGTGGTTTAAAAAAAAATAACTATTGACAATAAAGGTTTTTCTTAAATAACATCTAGAAATTTTTAAAAACTTTACAACACCAGGAAGCTGCTGTGATTGTGAAACGTTCGACTTTATGCGTACTGTGCATTATAGGATATGTGTATGTATTTTAAATCAAAACACCTATTGTGATGGTAGTTTCCAGTTTGTAATGATGTTCCCTCTGAAGATGGCCCGTAAGGACCGAAACATGTAAGGGAGATAAGTTTTAACGTAGTAAAAACTTATGTCACATTGGACGGAGTGGTTTGTATTTATAATCTATCATTGTTCTCAGTGTCCTCTCTGTCTTGCTGGTTCTTGAAGTTCTGGCTTCTCTGTTCTGTATTCACTCTCCTTGGCTGTAGCCTCTGGAACTGTCCTCAGCTCTCGGTTCTGCTGACTCAGAGTCAAAGTCAATCACACTGCGACTGACGGTCGGTCACTCAGTCAGTCTTGGTGCTGAGCCCCTCAGGGGCTTATGACAAGATATTTATTACTGTTTGACAGTTACATTCTTGTTACTGCGGGGCGCCCTCTCTAACGAGAGGATGGGTCTGCCTCTTGTATATGCTGCTGGTCCTTGCCAGCACAGTCTTTCTCGGCTCCAAGTCCCTTGGGACTAGCGACCATATTTTACTGTCTCAGATTTGAGACCACCCTTTTCGTCGCCTCCTACGACTCACAGGGTCACGTTGGAGGTATTCCACCCCGCCTCCACACGGGGATGTGGAGGCGGGGTGGTAACGTTGTTACCAAGCAGTTGCCTAGCAACGATAGGGATACACACACCGTCACACAGCCTGATGGAAGATATTTGTGAAGTTCTCTACTGAGACGGGTTCAGATGGCGTAATATAAATATCATGTTTCATAAAGATTGGTTAATATATTCAAAAGTTAATGCTAGGACGCCTAGATACAGAGGGCATGGAGATTGCATAAGCCTACTTTTTAGCCTATCTTCCATATTTTATTAAAAATGAAATTAGGATAAAAAGAGAAAGCTGTACAGTCGATTGGGAAATGTAACAGAGCACAGCTTCGAAATTCCGAACTAATTAAAGTACTGGTGTCTTTGGACTATTAAATGAAATGTGTTACTGGATATCTAATAAAAGAAATTATTTTAATAAAATTATGTATTCAAAAACTTTGAAAATACATTTTATATTGGAGAACAGTGCGCCATCCAGATCATAAAAAGTCTGGGATATAAACTACTGCATGTTTTTTTTTCCATCATAATAAATTCTACAAAAATAATAAAAGAAATATAAGAAAAATAAGCAGGAACGCTCATACTGCTGGCGTACTAGTAATACTGTAGTACGCAGAGATTATAACATCATTTTGTCAACAGCAAACCTGGGGTGACCAAGCCAGGCACTAACTACTTTTCTGTATATAAAGATCCGTGACAACAGGACAAAGAATTAATGCGTGTTCTGATGTCTATATATCCTTCATGATCAGCGGTAACATGTTTTTCCACACAATATTAACTACATTAGAAGCAATGCTATTGAATTCTGCCATTAGTTCTGATGAAAGGCACAATATGTTGACTCAAACGCAAGGTCGCAAAGAATATTCCACTACAACGCCGTCACAAATCCAGACGCCGAAAGACCTCAACCATGTCGCCTTGTTCCACAGTGTGACATCTGAGGTTCTCACGGCGACGAATGTGGAGATTATTAAGTTGCCACACCGTAGAGTAAGGCAGACTGTCATCCACTTTCCGGAGAAAAGGGCTGCCTTAGTACTCAGAGTATAACAGTATCCTTCTACCCTGAAGATGGAGGCAGCACCATCATTCGAACTGTTGGTAATAACCTACCTAGCTACAGGTGACATATTTCACAATAAGGTAGTTTTCATATTGTAGCGTGCCTTGAGTTCGAAGATCCCACTTCTGACACCAATGTAGCGTGTTTTGTGTGTCACGCTACAAATAAGTTCACGCCGTCGTTTGGCATAGCGAGTTTATTTCTTCGCTCGTTTACACACACTTTACAATCATTCCCGTCTGCAGCGTCACAATCACTGCTTACAATAACTCGGCGATGCTGGACTATCTCTTCTGGCGGTTATCCCAAGACTGGCTCCCAAGATGGCTCGATCACGACTGGCTTCTTAGCTGGCTCGATGAAGACTNCTACAATGGAGCAATTGTTGTCTCCTCTGTAACGGTCTATTCCAGCGTTTCCATAGCAGTGACTCTTCTGGACTGCAAACACGTTACAATATATATAATGTGGCATGTAGATCCACTGCTAGGCAACGGCCACGAAATAAGCACCTATACAATAGCCATTGCTAAGTAACTGTTCTGTGAAGAACGGCCGTTGCTAGGTAATGGCCGCAAAAGACACGTAGGCAACAAGAGAAGAGCTGTTGAAAGCGTCGTTTTCTGTGTGATGGCCAGAGAAGAAAGAGTAGGAATTATATGTGAGACAGTCGGCCACCGGTAAGAATGTGAACACGGACGCGAAGGATATTGTTGGAGTCTATCACCACGCAACGACTCATGGAAAACACAGCGGACTGATAAGACTTAATACGTGCTCTAGTGAACTGCAGTGTGTGAATTAACGAGAGCGCTACAGTTACTCTTAGTTACGAGTTATGTGTACATGTGTTCAATAAATCCAATTACCAATCCAACCCCCGTCTACAGTCACTCACACACGTGACAACATATACATATATATATATATGGGGGGCACGCGGTAGCGTAGTTGGTTGAGGCACTATGCTACAAGCCGGAAGGTCGGGAGTTCAAGTCCCGATGAGGTCACTGGATTTTTTCCAATTGACCTAACCCTTCCAGCCGCATTATGGCCCTGGGGTCGACTCAGCCTCTAACAGAAATGAGTACCAGGAATGTTCTTGGGGGTAAAGGGCGGCCGGCGGTTAGGGCTGACAACCTTGCCGCCATCTATGAGCCGACTGTCTATAAAATGTGGGAACCTCAACGTCTCACAACCCTATGGGCCTACATGGCCTGTTACAGGGATAGCTTTACTTTATACATATATATATGACGCTTAGGTATGTTTTTCCATTCCTTGCCACCTGTAAAGTTGCGGGAATTCTAATAGAGGCCGCGGTACTTGATGACTCCATTACGAGACCTGTTTTCAAGCGATACACATGGAGCAAATAAATCTAGAGAACATAAACAAGGGTACAACTCGACTATTGTATTCACCTCAGTGGACATGGAGATTAAATAGTCACCTGGAATTGGTCCATTATCTTTCCGAATACACAATAGGATTTAGCATCCTATCGCATCGCTGTACACAAACGAGGCAAATAAGCCACGATAGGGACTTTATATTTTCGATTCTGATGAAGCAACAACAAAGTAAAGTAAAAAGTAAAGCTATCCCTGTACCAGGCCGTGAAGGCCCATAGGGTTGTGAGACGTTGAGGGTCACACACTAACTAGACAATCGGCTCAGAGATGGCGGTAAGGTTGTCAGCCTTACGCGTCGGCCGCGCTTTACTCCCCAGGAAAATGATTTAATTAATTCCTGGTAATGATTTATGTTAGAGGTTGAGTAAACCCCAGGGTCATAGTGTGGCTGGAAGGATGTCAACTGAAAAAATCCAATCAGGACTTGAACCCGCGACCTTCCGGCTTGTAGCATAGCCCCTCAAACACTACGCTACCGCGAGCAACAACAAAGGTGTTTGAAAAACCTATCAAACGAAGGATATATGGTCGAAATAATGCAACCACTGGACGAGATTGTGTGTCAAATTAACCCGTTTCCTGGGCCATACAAACAAATTAATCAACTGAAATTAAATATTGTAACGTGTTTCGTTACTGAATACGCCGTAGAGATCCTTAATTGGTTTATTTAACAACCTATAAGTAGCGGCTACAATTAATTATAACAATGTTACGGGTTTCCACACTTTACAAACCCTACAACCAAATCTCTTCACACTATCTTCAGTAGTCTTCACGTATTAATAACGCGGGAGCCATACAAGTCTCCCTCAATTACACACTTTCACTCGTAACACGCCGCTGGCTAGATTCCAATTCTGCTCGCAGGCTGCTGCCTTGAGGACTGTTGATAACACACTTTCACTCGTAGGCTTGCCCGGAACTAACTCGGAGGAAGCTCGAGGACTGACTGTGAATAGCGTTCGCTATGTAGCCTCGTTCGGACAATACAGAAAACGGCTACGTAATAGGCGCCACTATGTCTGGTGCCGTGTTTCTAGCCACGCTGTCCGGAGTTGTTGACTGCTGCATAGCAACCGCGATATTCCTTGGTGACGTCACCGCGGGGTTGCGGGGACTCGGCTAACTTCGGCTCACTTCGGCTCCGCTCGGCACGTCACCGCGGGGAGATGACTCGCCTATTACGAGAGCGCTACGTTACCGCCACGTTCCGCTGGGGAGGTAGGGGTCCTCCGTTGCGCAACATGTTACAATATGTTAATAAATAATTAAAATATATTCTTATTTAATTAAAAACCTTTAAGATCTACTAGAACGGCATATGTCACGCCAGATGCACTTCTATGGTACTTCTATGGTGTTTATAGTCAGTATCAAAAGAAGGCTTCAGAAGATAATAAAATTAAGATTTGTCAATAGCGGACTCAGCCGCTTTGACACATGGACCAAATCTCCGTGCTGACATGATTCTTGTTCAAGCATTTTATTGCAGTGTCCCATCGAACAAGTTTACCGCTCATAACTTGTTTAATTTTATTAACTTTTTATTTCATCAAGATGAGGTTGTCTAAGTTACCATTCATCAATTTTTTAATATTCTCCAGGCTCCTTGCTGAAGGAACTGAACAAAAACACAAATAGTCTCAATCAGGATAACGGAACTTCAGGCTCAGACTCGAACCCGGGCCTGTCGAATCTAAACTCAGTTTAACTGAATTTATTCTGGTATTCATTGTTCAGATTATCGTTACCTTTGTCGGTGGCTAATAAAAAGAATTATAAGTTAGCATAACAGATGATAAAGAAATTACTAGTACGCATAGTCAAATGTTTGTAATGTAAAACTGGGTTCGATCCCGGCTCTGCTCAAGTGCGATTTGTGGTGGACACAGTGGCGCTGGGAAGGTTTTCTCCGAGTACTTCAGCTTCCCCTGCCAATCTTCATTCCACCAATCGCTCCACAATCACCCTCACCTATCATCTGGGGCTGGTACAATAGGCCAGAAGTGGCCGCAGTACAAGGGACTTAGTCCCACCCCACTAGCAATATAAAAAACTTCAATAAATAGGGTGTTGTGTGAATCGTACTGAAGTTGCTTATTATAGGATCCACAGCAGCGGGACTTAGCCCGAAAATTAAGTAAATTTCAGGAATCAACGAAATTAACAGACAGGCACAGTTGCAAAAAGATATTATTCTTCAGCTATACGTAATCAAAGCGTCGATTACTTCAAGTGTATAGTAGCGAAATATACATCTTCCGGGCTACGAGAATTTGTTCTGCATTATTCTTTATTCGCTAAGTCCCGATTATGTCATTGGATTTTTTTCAATGGACCTAATCCTTCCAGCCGCACTATGGCTCTGGGGCCGACTCAGCCTCTAACAGAAATGAGTACCAGGAATTAATTAAAAAATTTCTTGGGGAGTAAAGCGCGGCCAGCGCGTAAGGCTGACAACCTTACCGCCATATTTGAGCCGATTGTCTAGATAATGTGGAACCCTCAACGTCTCACAGCCTTATGGGCCTCCACTGCATTTTACATGGATACCTTTACATTTTACTTAGCGCGGGTGGAGTCCAGATGGGTCCACTCGGCACGGCAGCCACTGATTGGCCTATTGCACCTGCCCCGGGTGATTATGATGATGGAGAATTTGGTGGAATAAAGATTGGCAGGGGAAACCGAAGTACTCCGAGAAAAACCGCCCCAGCGCCACTTTGTCCACCACAAATTCCACTTGATCGAACGCGGGTCGCCACGTTGGGAAGCCAGCGACTAACCGCTTGAGCTATGGCGCGGCCTCTGTTATGCATTAAGGACCATTCATATCATCCTGCATTGATCATTTCATACACGTAGCGTTTCCTGCACGACAAATAATCTTTAGTACTTTATAATAGATACATTCATATCATCATGCTTCAATCGTTTCCTGCTCGATGCGGCACGGTCCATCTCCGTGAGGGATTCTCGGAGAGAATTTGTCTGATACGATACGTGTGTGAACGTGCCGCGCCGCACCGCGACGGAAGCAATACGTACAGTACGAACGAGTCTCACTCGTATTCATACTCATCCAAGTGCACTTCCATCATGGAAAATGAAAAATTGATTGAATTAGTACGGGAGTGTTCATTTTTCTATGATTTACAGGACAAAAATATAGTGATACCGCTAGTTTTTCTTTAGGAATAATTGCTTCCTTGAAAACCGTGTCTTCTTTAGTTATCACCACTTTGATTTGTTCCAACAACCCATTAAATTGATATTGAGATAAACGAAAATACTGAAAAACTTTTCTTCATCATCCATTAGTTCTTTGTATAGAGTCCGGTATTCTTCTTCTGTCTTCCTTTTATTAAGCAATTTACGGACGGAAAAGCGCTTACGTTTACGTTTCTCACTATTTTGAATATTCTTTTCTTCGTCTAATAAAATTGATACACAATTCTTCAGTAGATAGATGCAACATGATTACAAGAAGGTATGAGCTGGCGATATCTGTTGAACATTCAGCCTGATATTTGAATCTAATTCTCTATCGATTTGAACTACTAAGCGTTTGCTTACTAATCTTGCTCCTAGATGTCGCTGGGTATTCGCCACGTTGCTACTGCTGCTGTCTGGTGGCAGTATAGGATATTTCACTAACGTATGGGTCAATAGATGTCGGCTCCTTCCACCGAAGCCACCGAAGCTTGTAAGAGGTTTATGAGACCATTCTTTAATTGGACGTAAAATAGAAGCATTATATTTCACTTGCAAATTTTATTTTCATTAATCTGCTTTACATGAAACTCTGTCTTTAATCACTTCTGAGGCTTTACAAGAATTTATCTCTAAATTTTGTATTAAAATGAAGCCAAGTTTAGTGAAAGTTTAAGCAAATTTTCCCGTTCTCTTGCGCTTCGAGATGTAAGTTTCCGGAATGGATAAAATATCCAATTAGCCCTACTGGCATCGCTTCCACTTTGAGGAATGTATTAAATCAATTCATCGGAAGTTCATAAAATCCATGCGTTCAACTTGGAGGGAAAATGTTTCAGAAAGCGTTCATCAGAGAAAAGAGAAGACGGTTATGAAGATGTGAACCGGGCTGATGTGGCTGAGCCTCATATTTGCTGGCAGAACTTTTGCGTTAGCATTTTTACTAAAATATTTAGTTAGGTCCTCAAATCCCACAGCAAATATATCAAGAATTTTCAAATTAAAATAAATGAATTTTCATGTAACAATATTGTCACGAACCAGTTTTATTATAGACTGCTAGTATACTTAATTATAGTGTTTTCGCTTTGTGTAGTGTCTTTTAATTAATATAGAACTGAAGTCCGGTGACAAACTCGGCTTATTGTTAGTCATGCCTTCTGTAGGAGCAGACTAAGCGATATTATGTAGGCACTCTGCTACAACTCAGGATGAAAAGTGACAAATTTATAATTACTGTGTTTCTAAAGAATATTAGTGTGTTAACCATAAATTTCAAATGGCATGTATTTCGAGCAGACTGTAAGGATTACATGAAGAAAACGCAATATTGGCATCAAAACATGAATATATACGTTGTTACGTAATATGTAGCCTCAAGTTCCTAAGAAGACCTGATATTATCCTCCTTTCTTCTTACTCCTTTAGGTAAATAACAGCATGCCTCCTTCATGAAAGTGTAGCACTTTACTCTCGCCAGAATCTGCCTCAGTGTTTTGAGCTCTAGACTTGTATGAAGAGCGTGACCGGTCAAAAGTCGCCCGAGTTAACGAAAATTCTGATGAGGATTTTCCTTAGTGTACCCAAGCAATCAGCTTGATGGGGACTACAATTGGCGGAAGACCAACTCTTTGCACATCCATAAATATTGTGACTTGACGGCTCAAAGCCGGAATAATCGAGCCAGGGGCAGATGTCCATTGCTGAGCAACGTCCCAGAAATCACGTTCCCTTTACAACGTAGAGAAGCGAACAAGTCAACACCAGGTAAGAAGTTGCTAAACGCAAGACTCCCGTGACAACAAACAGGACAACAGGGGGCAACAACTTGGTGGTTACTATGCGGGGCGCGTGGCAGTTATAAAAGGCAGTAGATTGGTGACTTCAAGGAGGAGACGAGAGATCCAGAGAGTAGAGATGAGTACGAGATTAGTGAGAGATTCGTCAGAGAGACGTTATCCAGAAGGAGTCAAAAGTGTGTGCTGTTAATATGAATTGTAATTGTAAAGAAGTGCCAGTAAACCCAATCATCGAATCCAGAACCTGTTACTATTTGTCACGTTAGCCCGTTATACGTGACAATGTATTAATACCTTATTCGTTGATAATAATTTATGTAGTTTAGAGAGAACTTCTGAGGGAAATTTCAGTATCTCAGAGTGACGATATTAAGACTTCGGCCTCGTGAGTTGTGACACATTTTGTACACTGACGATAAGGGCAGCAAATTCCTCTGACCTCTGACCTAATCTACCAGATTATACGGCGTCATGTCACAGAACACCGCCAAGTTAAGCGACCTAAGGATAAACCAGCTTGGTTCACGAATTCCAACAGAATTTTAACAAACTTACTATAAACATTTTAATGTATTGGAACAGCCGCTGTAGTTGTAAAGACTTTAGATTTTATACCCAATTGTATATTATTTATATTGTATGTATATATTTTAACTTTTAGAACATGTACTGCAATACTGGCTTCTAACTGTACTGATGTAAAGGTGTCCCTCTGAATATGGTCTCTAAAGACCGAAACATGTAAAGGCATGAATAATTGAAATAAGATAATCTTAACCAGTCACACTGAACGGAACTATTTAGCTTTTTCAAGGTTATATCTAGTCATCATTGCCAGGCTACTATTTCTCATTCAATACCAAGAAAGTTCTATATTGTTAAGAGCATAGTTAAGAAGGTATGGAAATAGACACACCAAGCACTGTGTAAGAGAATTTTCATATTCACCTTTACAGGATATGTTACCAAAAATATATAAACGCCCGAAAATATTATAAATAATTAATTTTAAACATTTGATCAATGCAAAGCAAAAGAAAGTATTATATAATATTCCTAGGTAATTTGTCAAATTATAAGAAAAATAAAAAATGTAGGCGAAACTAAATGTTTTCTTTATACTGTGACATGTTGCGCAAGGGAGAACCCCTCCCTACCCAGCAGCAACGTGGCAACTCAGTCCACAGTGACGTGGCGGATGAGTCAGCGCTCCCTCCCCCCTCCGCGGTGTCGTAACGCGCTACGCGCTGTGACGTGACGTGGCGGGCGACCCTAGCAACAGCGGACGGAATAAAAGCCGGCTGAGCACCAAGCGAGAGTCAGTGTGTTATCAACGAGTTCTCAGTTCGCAAGTTACGAGCTACAGACGCCTGTGCGAGAAGTGTGTGGAGTGTGTAATTCAGCGAGACTTGTATAGCTCCCGCGCTATTAATACGTGAAGACTCTAGAAGAGTGTGTTAAGAGATTTTGTTGTAGGGTTTGTAAAGTGTGGAAACCTGTAACATTGTTATCATTAATTGCAGCCGTGATTTGTAGATTGTAGATTGAGCAAGACAGTTGTGTAGTGAAAGAAGAAATTTTATGCGGAAAATAGTGAAGGATTATGGCTCCGACTTTTGGATCTCTTGTAACAGGAAAGAAGAAGATTACACAGAATGACTTGAGACGTATAATGATTGAACAGAAACGCAAGCTCTCAGAAACAGTTAAGAAGATAGATTCTCCATTAGCTAAATTCAATGACAGTGGACAGCTGTTATGCAAAGTGTGTGAATCAGTAGTCCACAGTGAAGCAATATGGAAGGTCCATATCAATAGCAAGAAACATCGTGAAAACTTTGCTGATGCCAAGAGGAGAAGAGAAGAAACAGTGAATTTTGTGTGTCCTTCTGTTCCAAAACTCAAGAGACCAGCACAGACTGAAGAGACCCTACCACCTAAAAAGCTCAAAGGAATTCTAAAAAATGCACCACAGCCGAAAGTGTCAGAAGAATTTTTCGATTTGGGAAATCATGCAACTGTAGAAGAAGTTAATCGAAATGAGGATTCTGTAATGGAAGCTGGAGAGGATCCATCAGACGATGATTCTGAACCACCCCCTGAGACCACCAAAACAGTTGCATCAAATCAAGAAGAGGTCCTTCCAGAAGGTTTTTTTGATGACCCCATGCTGGATGCCAAGGCACGCAATGTGGAATACAAAGACCCAATTGAAGGGGAATGGGAGAAATTTCAGAAAGAAATGAAGGAGGTGTCCACAGTATCTGCACAGATCATTGCTGAAGATCAGGAAGAAGTCGCAGCAGGAAGGCAAATCGATGAGATTGATGAACAGATGCGGAATTGGTCCAGAGTGCTGGACCTGGAGATTGGGATAAAAGCAGTAGTGAAATCTGGGAATAGAAGAAGCAATGCTGGTGACGATGACCTTGAAGCGTCTAGTGCAGATGAAGCTGAATTTGATGAGTACCTAGACTGGAGAGCAAAGAAGTCATATAGATAATAAATTTATGGAAGTCATGTCCCACACAAGAAACAAGCCATTGCAAAGTGAAAGACATTTGTTTCATATTGTAGACTTAAATAACACATAATACATTTTCTGGTGTTATGTCGCGTAAATTTTTGTTAAAATACTAAGATTGTATAGTAACAGTATTATAAATGAGTTTTTCGTTTTTTAAGCCAAAAAGTAATCTCAAGAAATGTTGACAGTACCATTGGTTGTCTGAGAGTGGGAAGCATCAGTTTTCTCTGCTAACCTTTGCTAAGCTTTCATGCGGAAGTTTTGAAGAAGGGAATGAGAGAAAGGAAGAAACTGTCTTTTATCATGAATATTTAACAGAATGGAGTGTCATCACATTGCTGGGAAAGAATCCTGAGGAGTATGAAGCAGGGTCAGATCTTAGTTTTCTGCTGAAAGCTGTGTGACAAGTTAACACATTCTAATTTTTAAAGTGAAAAGTGCTTTATGTAATTTAAATTAACGTTATATTGGGATGGACATTTCAGTTTTCAGCATTCAATTTAAGTATTGTTGAATGTATGTGTGATCAGGGTATGATTAAATGTATGTGTAATCAACGTACATGATATGTAACATTTATTTTAATAATTTTACACTTATGTTCTGATGACTTTTATTGTCTTATAAACTGGCAGAACTACCCATTTTTGTAGTTATAACATTTGCGGTTTTCCACTTGGTCTTTCCTGGTTTCAGTTATTTCTGGGAGTACAGGCATGCCATCTTCATGAACATCAAAACGCATGTTNCAAATTCTTGATGATAATCTCAGAATTCATCATGCCATTTTCATGACCATCAAAAGACATGTTTAATTTTATATGTAAGAGTGTACATATTTGAAACGGTATGTGGTATTACACTGCTGATCATTAAGATATTAATATCTACCATACCTAATTCCTAGGGCAATTTTATATGTAAGAGTATACATGTTTGAAACATTATGTGGTATTACAATGTTGGTCATTAAAATATTAACATAAAAAATCAATTAACCATCTCTACGGCGTCTTCAGTAACGAAACACGTTACAATACATACCACTTCGTTATGAGACACGAAACTGCGCTTCCGCGAATGTTGTCATACAATTATATATAATCACATAATTTATTCAAGAAGTATTGGAATGAAGAGTAAACAGTTGTTATCAGGCCCATAGCGAGAATCGACTTCATATTCTCAGAACTGAGAGAACATCCTGTCCCTACATTTCCAGCTTCCTTTTTGCGAAAACTTAAAAAGATTCTTTGTGTGTTCTTTAGATGTTTTTGTAGTATTTCTTTAGCATCTTTTCCTTGTTTAAAAGCAAGTTTTTTTTCTAGAGAGCAATCTAGAATGAGGTGTCTTTTAGAGACAGTGAAGAGCAATTACTATTTCTATTTAAAGTAAACAAAAGACATTTTCTGAATTAATGCTTCAAAGATTACACCGTTTAAAGTACGACAGTGCAAGCCAAAACGAGTGACCTGAACACATGTTCATGTCTGTGTGAGGCTTCGAGTATTGATAGAATTGATATAAGAATATCATCTGAAGGGGGAACGCGGTAGCGTAGTTGATTGAGGAACTGTGTTACAAGAAGGAAGGTCGCAAGTTCGATACCACATGAGGTCATTGGATTTTTCAATTTACCTAATCCTTCCGGCTGCACTATGGACCTGGGGTCGACTGAATCTCTTAACAGAAATGAGTATCAGAAATCTTCCTGGAGGTAAAGGGCGGCGGCTGAACAAGGCTGAAAACCTTACCGCCTTCTGTGAGCCGACTGTGGAAGCCTCAACCTCTCATACACCTATGGGCCTCCACGTCCCGTTACAGGGATATCTTTATATTTTTACCTTTTATAGCGTGAAAATCGAAACATAAAAATTACTTCAACTTAGAATTAATTCGGTATTTCAGCTGCATAACAATTAAATATATACACTTATTTACTTTGCATTTTCATTCCTGGAGAACTCCGTGCAACAAGGAAGACCGTAAATTGAAAACACATTTTCCACAAAACAGTTTTCAGATTGGTGCTTACGTTCCAAATCTGAAAATCCTCTACAATCAGCTTTATAATCGTGATCTTCGGCAATTCAATTGCTAGGTAACACATAAGATAAAACAAAAGGATCAAATACTGAGTTTTCATAATGTAGAAATATTGCTTCCGAAGACGACCTAGTTTGGTTGAATGAGAGCTATAAACTTTCGCCTTATTGTTGCGTGACCTTAAGCGAGGTGTTTATTACACCGTTGCCTAGCTATATATGTTACAATAATTATATTAATTAAATCTCCCTTTTCACAATTAAGCTTACTGACTGGGGATAGATCAGTCGGTATAGCGAAGGAATAGGGGCTGTACGGCCGGGGTTCTACTCTTGAGAGGAGAAAGTTATTTTTCTGTTCTTCACAGCATCCAGACCAACCCTGGAGCCCACCCAGTCTCCTATACAATGGGTACGGGGACTCTTTCTTCCGGGGGTAAAGCGGCCGTGGCATGAAGCTGACCATTCACTTCTATCTACTGCTGAGGTCAATAACAGTTGGAGCTACGTCTGTACTCCCACATAGACTACACGAAGTGATGCACATGGATAACTGTACCTGTAACTGCACTAACTAAATGGGTCTCATGAAAGAATACTTCCTCTACAGCTGGGTGTGTAGTGCGAAGCACTAGACTAAATCACGTAATCCGTCTACATGGGAGTCTCAGAGCCGGGAAACACTAAAATATCCTTTTCCATAACCGTCCCAGTTAAAAATGAACACTTTACTCTTCTACAGCCGTGGTCGATGGAACCTACGTGTTCTTTGAGTCTCACCAGCATTTCAAACAAGTCTAAACATTACAGCTTGTAGAGAATATGGAGTCAGGACAGAGGTAGAACCGCACAGCTAAGCTACTTTTCTGGCTGCGTGACCCTCAAATATGGAAATTATAATGGCGTCGTACATTACTCTTGCCTTTTGGGAATATATTTGTCTAAGAAATATCTTAATGATAATCCTTCTACCTTTAAAAGCGTCTTTTATATTTTTGGATTTGGTGACATTTTCGGGGTTAACTTTCTACATGTTGTCTGGTTCACTCAGAAATTCTCTCACAAAACGGGATCAGTTAAAATGATTTAATCAGGTTTATGTTTTTCTGAAGTGGGGGGGGGTGAACGCGGGTGTGTCGGCCTCTGTCCTCACGAGAAACTTTATTTTTGTCACTGAATCGATAAGATTGCAGTTCCAGATCTCACTGGGCTTGTTTCGTGCACCCTCTGCACCCTAACCTTGAAGACTGTATTCGCCTTGGATCGCCGGTGTGTAATACTTGAAGAAAAATATTTCCAGGCATTAGAGTCACTATATTGGTAGACGAGGTTTGGGTTGGGTATTAGATTTATTAAACCGTTACAGATCATATCTACAAGCCTCGTGTTATCGTTAATTCACACACACACTGCAATTCACTACAGCATGCACTAAATTTTCTAAGCCTGCTGTTTCTTCACCGGTTGTCTGGTAACGGCTTCCAAAGGCGTAGCTTCCTCATCTTCCTCATGTCCTTACTGGCCGGCGACTGTCACACAATTTATTCGGTGTTGCTACGTAACGACTTACAACAATGAGGAGTTTTCTGCCTCCCAACTCTCCACCAGGGGCGAATGTTTTACAACACTTTCAGACTCGTACTGGTCTCTCTACCTGCAAACTGTTTTTAGACTTGTCTAGACTCGATTCGATCTGATTAGCTTCCTTTCTATTCTCCAGATATAACCTCTGCAAGGACCCAAAAGAAAACACCGTTTGTCTATTGATGTTGGTAACATGGTATCATGTGTTCCAATGTAGGGGCACTATCCTCCTGAGGCAACACCGCTTGCTGCAGCTCTCCTATTGTCACATGACGTCACTGCAGACACGGAGATGTGTTCACCGAGCTGCTCCCTAGCTACGGTCATCTCCTTGGCTTCGCTACTTCGTCTTTCAGTTTTCTCACAAACTTCACTGATCTTCTTAGCGTTTACATGCATGATCGTGTGACGATGGGGGTCTACCTTGAAAATACGCATAGATAGAACGCCGCGATGCATTCGCTAACGTTCTTCGAGTGCCGAGCTCTGCACTCTCGGTCCCTGAGTATCTATACACACAGGCAGGCATTTAGCAACTTCTCTCACTTATCTAGCCAGCAGAGCCCGAATTACAACCACATCTGTGTATTCACAATCCTTTTCTTCTTCTCCTTCTCCTACCTTGAAGGATTAGGTCTTGTGGCCTATTTCCCACCAGAATTATTCTCGAACCACGGATCACATAGGCATTTGATTGGACTCCTTTGACGGGGGATTAGTCCTGCCGTATGGCCGCTACCCACACAGGACAACGGAAACACAGTAGGTGGACAGACATCCATGCATCGAGTCGGATCCGAACACACGATCCCACTGTTTCAGCGGACGAAGACGTTTCATAACTCAGACCGAGCGGCCCCTGTGATCCGCGTATTCACAGTTAATAGTTCTAAAATACGTTTCTTGCTGTAGACCTATATGCGCTGCAGTTCGCAGAGCGAAGTTAAGCAGATCAAGAAAAGACATAACAGCGAAGCTTGCTGAACTATGAACACGAGAGCCAAAAGCAGGTTTCATGTAGAAAGAATAAGATGCCTAGGGTCAACTACAGGAGCCACAAGAAACGACTGATGCTGCAGAAGAAAAGTCTGCATTGGAAAAGAGAAGAACAAAGAAAATTCAAATGAACTGCCCGCCTCTTAGTCGATAATCGATGTTGCGAACTTGTACGGAACTTCCGTCATACGGTGGTTAAGAAATGTAAACAGAAACATCTGCAGTTAGGTGGTAACACCCACTATATCACCCGCCTCTTGTGTATTTACATGTATAGTAAATTCAAAATAAAATCATTAGGCGTGTCTACGTTTAATTGTCATCACAATACTTTAATTTGCGCCAAAATATATAGTGTGACATGCCAAGCTCAGCTGCGTTGCCCATCAACGGCCTGACATGTTACAATATTTCTACACATTTTGATCCCTTCTTATTTATTTCTACGGCTAGAATATTTTCTCAAAATTAAAATCTGTTAAAGGTCTGTTTATCTCTTTATAACATCTTAATACATAGAACCGTGATTTTGTAACTCTCTTTTATGCTACCATCTTATTACCGGGGATTAAATTTAAATCCTGCCTGTGTGTATCTTTAATACGAGCACACGTATTAAAGACAAACAGCGGCACACGCACAGAGAGCCTACACAGAACAGTACCTGAATAGCGATAAAACAAGAAGTGGCCGCTGCAGCACTATAGACATAGGGCGAGTACCCCGAGAAATTTTAATTTTTAAAATTTGGAAAACAACGGAAAATTTAAAGACATTTTAATTTGAAATTGAAGCTTTAAAAAGTGCCAATTTTGGAAATCAAATTGACGTGTGTAGGTTAACAAAGATTTTATGCATATATACAATTGAAAAGACTGGTGTTTTAAATTTTAACTACGGGCAGTGTAGCAGCTACGTAAGAATATACACCTGATGATGGCCATTTAGGGCCGAAACATGTAGTGTGGGGGAAGGAAAGAAGGAAGAACTACAATTAAATTGTTGCACTTAAGACGTAGTTTGTCTCATATATTACGTCTCAATTATTGCGGTCAAAGTTTCAGGCTTTTCTTGGAACTTATTTTCTCCTCTTTACATTTTTCTACCATTGTACCTCAGATACGGGTTTGACCTGACCAGTCGGCGCAAACTGTACCTTCGGTTCAGTTATTTCTGTCACCAAGGAAACTTGCTGAAAGCGGTGTAAAGGAAATACGACCAACTACTGATACCCCTCACTGGCGAGGCTCTTGCTGACGTCGGCGGGCAGAACGTGCAGAGAGGGAAGAAGGAACAATCGTGACGTGGCATGTAGACCCGTTACTAGACAACGTCAGCGAAATAAGCAGCTATAATATCCCGCTGCTAAGTAACGGCTCTGTAATCAACGGCCGTAGCTAGGTAATAGTCGCAACAGACACTCATGCAACAATAATAGAGATGTTAAAAGCGATGTTCTCTGTGCGGTCCGTGCCGAGGCTATATAACGAGGGCCAGCTGCCATTAGAGGAGAGTCTTGTGACAGCAACGAGAAGAGCAGGAGATTGATGTGACTTGGCCGTCAGTTGGTGTAGTGGGGTGAGTTGGTCGATGGGTGAGTGAGTTAGTTAATGATATGCTGCGGTTCAATCATTGTGAGCTGTTGCTGTTAGAAGCTGGTAACTGAAGCACGGGGACAGGTCGGGAACCCAGAGGAAGGAGAACGTCCTCAGCTGGAAGCCGTTACTAGAAAACTGGCGAAGAGACAGCAGACTGAGAAGACTTAAATGTGTGCTGTAGTGATCTACAGTGTGTGTGAACTAGCAGCAACGCTGCAGTTACTTGTAGTTAGGAGCTGTGTGTATAAGTGTGCAATATATCCGATTACCAACCAGAAACCCGTCTATAGTCACTAAAATTCGTGACAGTATGTTAGCAGACTTGTAAACAGCGTGATGTATAGGTCAAGAGAGGGGGCAGCAAAGTGACAGGAAAAATATAGTTGGAGTTCGTGGAGTAGGTTTTCAATTATGTGCATTTCTATTATTTATTACCCTGTAGTGTGACTGTTATTGTTCAAATATCAAGATGAAGTACCAGCCGTAATCGAGGTGCGTGACCTGAGTTGTTACACCATCCAGTTTACGTGTGTGTGTGTGTTCTTGGAAACTGTGTGACATTTATAACATACATGTAGATGACGAAATAAACACGTCGTTAAGGCGCCAAGTTACAGATATCACTATTTCAATATGTCCCTAGCAAACTGAATTTCGAATGTCACAGTTACAGACAAATCAGATACAAATAACCATTTGAATACTTCGATACAATGTTCAGCCTATTATCAATATTTAAAATAGAATTTAAAAAGGATATATTATATTATCCTGGATAGTGTACTCATTATAACGACTGGCTACAGGCTGGAAGATNAATATCACCCGTAATGACTATAAGAAGGGAAGAAATTATAAATTTTATGAAGTAGTGGCATTTTGCTATATGGGGGTTAAACTTGGACATTTCAGGGAGAAGATATTAACAGAAAAAAATCATTAGAGGTGAGATACTTGAGAACCGTTAAAAGCTTCTCTAGACTAGACCATATTAAGCATGAACAAAACAGACTATTGATAAAATTGGAAACGAAAATCGGGAAAGAATGGCTGATGAAAGAAATTCGAAAAAAAGAGAAATTACAGAACAAACCAAAAGAATATCTAACTGAGGACGATGTTCGAAAAGTTGTAATGAAGAAGTAGCATTGAAAAAGGCTTGATTTCCTGCACTTCGAAGAACAGAGAAGTTGATGTTTTGCAAAACTGATCATGGAACAGACTCGCTGTACGGAGTTTCCTTGTTCGAGGTCTCTGCAGTTCGCTTTATATCAAACAGAACGACACAAAGAATATCCGCAAAATATAAGCGGATGAAACGCTTAATCTTTTGTCACTCATAAACTTACAATTGATGGAAACCTTTCCCCTTAGCTTCTTTCATGTCAAAATATAATTTCCTGGTTAAGAACGGTTATGCTAACCTACTGAAAGTGTCCTTTATATCAGCTTTTTCTTGCTGCCAGTAGAGCGGATATGAGATTAAGTGATCGGGACTAGTTCTATTAACTATCCTCTGCATTGCCTGGGATTCAGTTTACACTTTGCAAATAATGCGTTTCATATTTCCGGTATTGTATCCGTACAATTCTCAGCCAGTTCACAGACTGTCCACTTCAAATGACCTTCTTTCACTTCACCCTTTGCTTCTGGAGGTCAGTGAAAATAAGAAATTACGTTCCAGCCACCTCTGTTAAGGTTCGGCCACACCGAGCGCTACGCTACGTACGCTAAATATGCTGTGTACACTCTGCGACGCAGCTAAGATAGGGAACATAACGTACGTAGCGTACGGAAGTCTGTGTGGCCAGTCACACTGGCACTAAAGGGAGATATTTTTCTGTTCGTATAGCGAACATAGCGTACGTAGCGCTCTGTGTGACCGAACCTTAACACTGTGCTTTGCTGACGTCACGTGTGCTGCAGTGTACCTACCCATACGATCAACAACACAAACACACAACATCTTGTATTTTGATTTTCAATGTTTCCATGCACTGGGTCTGCCCTGCCTCAAAACAATACAGCCTAAATGCAGGTATGTAGAAACTCCTTACAGAATGCAGGAACATTCAACGGATGCAAACGTTCCTGTCCTGGCCACCGGAGGTATCAGAAAACGATGGTACTTCCTTTACATCTTGACATTTATACCAGCTGCTAGACAACGAATCGGTAAACAAATTTCCGCGCAACCAAACTCACGCAACAATAAAACGTTTATTGCTAGGCAACGTATCAGTAAACATACGTCAACAATAGAAGCTGTGATTTATGTGTGGTTCGTGCAAAGCGGTTGTAAGGAACTGTTGGCAGTATATAGTAATAGTCGAGTCGAGTTTCGAGAAGCCAGTCTGCCAGGATATGAGCTTGGGAGCAGAGGAATTGAATTGGTTTAGTCTTCGGAATTGGCAGTTACGTAATAATGGCAAGGAAGGAATTAGGCTATGACAAGAAAACTTCATATGTGATTTGAAGCAAGAGTGAGACTCATATAAATCCGTTGCCAGGATACGACAAGTGAAAACTGAGAACCCTAGTGCGTGTGTAACGTTCAACTGCAAAGTGTGTAGAAGAGTGATAGCGCTGTGTTGCTTGTAGTTTCGAGTTGGTGTGAATGTTTAAGGTACAATAAATCCAATCATCCAATCCAGAGCCCGTCTATAGTTGACGAGTGACAATGTTTAGTACTTTCCCAAGAAGGCAGAACATTTGTGATAGTCCAGTTCCATGTACCTTTATCCCTCATCTAACACTCCATTTTTTAAGCCATACATTCAACAGTGATCAGTTGCACACAAGAAAATCTCCTATTACAGAGCAGAAATAAGGGTATGGGATTGTATGTAAACCAGATTCTGCTAGAATTCTTGTGACTTTTTTTTTTTACTGTCCTCGTTTATTCAACTTCAAACTCCGCGCCAATTCCCTACTCTTTTTTAATATCGTCTTGTTCTCTTTAAACATGTCATCTCTCTTTCCATTCTCTGAAAGATGAGAAAATTTATAGCATTAATCAAAAATGTCCTTCTTCGTCTGTGAAACTTATATTAAATTCTGCTTGAAAAATTTTACGTCACATCCGCATATTCTATTTTTATAATACGAGGATGAGTGACAACCTATTCTGTTGCTTTAGAACTGAATTAAATAGAAATAGAAATAGCTCTGAATGTGGCTCTTGCTGTGCACTAAATTTAAAACTTTTGTTAACATACTGTAGGGGGCACGCGGTAGCGTAGTTGGTTGAGACACTATACTACAAGCCGGAAGGTCGTGGGTTCGTTTCACGATGAGGTCTTTTGACTTTTCAATTGACTTAATCTTTCCAGCACTATGGCTCTGGGGTCGACTCAACCTCTAATAGATATTGGTAACAGAAATCTTCCTGGAAGTAAAGGGCGACAGGAGCGTAAGGCTGACAACCTCATCGCCATCCGTGAGCCTATTATCTAGAAAATATGGGCGCCTCGACGTCTCACAACCTATGGGCCTCCACGGCCTGTTACAACTTTACTTTTTTAAGATGTTATAGTGCCTTGTCATTATATGTATTTCAATTCAATTCAATTTAATTCAATTCTTTATTATTAATGTGCCGAGTCAACAGCCGCAAGGCCAATTACAGACACAGCACAGTGCAGATGAATGAATTACATTATAGACAAACTTATTAAAAGTCAAATACAAATTACGGGTAAGTACTTGGAAGAAATAATATTGAATAAAAGTAAAAGTAAGTTTCGTGAAGTTTATTAAAAAACTTGCATAGATTATTGATCTAATATACACCTACCTGCAACTTACTATAAGTTATTTTGTTAAAAATGTATGACTTAAGGAGAAATAAACAGTTTAATTATTTCAGTAAAATTTATTAAAGACGGGAGAGCAACAAATATTGTAACTCAAATATTATGTTTTTGGACATTATCCATCGTCCTGTCATTATCTAAAAACATTGTCCTGTTCATATTTCAAAACACATTTCAGAGACTGGATTCTGTCTCCTTCTTCGGGTAAAACCTGAACCCAATCGATAGAGCTAGTCCCTATCTCCTGAGAAGACCGAGACAGAATCCAGTCTCCGAAACATTGTGTTTTGAAAAATAAACAGGACGGACTTTCTAGATAAAGACAGGACGATGGATAATGTCCCCAAACATAATGTTTGTATTAATGTGCCATCGTCACAAACTTTTATGTCTTCAATAGTATAGCTGGTTAGTAATATGGGATTACCATGAGTCTTGATGTCACCCGCCCAAGGAGTCCTACCGAATGTCTAAGATCTAGAAAAACCGAAGTGAACGGAGAAGTTCATGGAGGAAGGCCTAGGCCCACTGGGGCTGTAGTGCCAAGGGGGAGAAAAAAAGAGTCTTGATGATTATGCAAGAAATCAGAGGATGGTCTGTGTCCACGTGTGGCAGAGGCAAGAGACGCAATCTAAATACAGAAAAAAAGAGTCAGAAGGAGAGGAAGCCGACCAGACCTGGCTCCTGCGAGAACAGCACTCATCATCAAAACACTGAGACAGCGTGCCAAGCGAGACAGTTCTACGTCATGTGACGTCAGCAACTTGATCTTCCTTCCTTCGTTATACACGCGTTTCGATTTAACGTCGACACACACTCAAACACAGTTGATTAAAGTTAGCAATTTTTGACACTGCAACAATACCGAGGTTTAATTACCCAAGTTCCGTCCATCTTTGCTAATATTCCAAGCACTATTTAAGTTATAGCACATTCAGGTAACTAAGAATTAGTATGAAGAGATCAATGATTAAATGACACTTTTCTTCCACCCCGCTAAAAGTTGGAAAGTCGCGGGTTCATTTCCCGATGAGATCATTATATTTATCAATTGACCTGATCTTCCAGCCGCACTATGTCCATGGGATCGACTCAGTCTCTTACAGAAATGAGTCCCAGGAATCTTCCTGGGGTTAAAAGGCGGCCGGCGCATAAGGATGACAACTTCACCGACACCTGTGAGCCGATTATCTATAAAATGTGGGACCCTCGAAATCTCACAACCTATGGGCCTCCACGGCCTGTAACAGGGATAGCTTTACTTAACCTCACCGCCATCTGTGAGCCGACTGTGTAGAAAATATGGGAGACTCGACGTCTCACAACCCTATGGGCCTCCACGGCCTGTAACAGGGATAGCTTTACTTAACCTCACCGCCATCTGTGAGCCGACTGTGTAGAAAATATGGGAGACTCGACGTCTCACAACCCTATGGGCCTCCACGGTCTGTTACAGGGATAGCTTTATTAGTTATTTCTCAAATACTGGACATCTTTCAAAGTGTTTACTTGTACATTGCAATCTTGGCGCTAATTCATATATCAATAGATAATTCAATCTTGGATAATATTCATTGAGTGACACCAAGTTACTGTTCTTCAATATCACAAAAGGAAACAATGTTTTATTAGCATGTGCAATATTGTTATGAATATGTGCATTATAAGTATTAAATAAATATCTACTATGAGTGGATACAACTGTGCATCAGCTCCCTATTATCGAGCATTTTAAATCAATAAAAATAACTTCCTTCCCACGACAATTCCACGCGAATTTGGTATGTAAATACAATACCATTTGGACTGACGCCCAGTTTTCTGATAATGGGACAAACCTATGAGTGTTGCTGGGCCAAACCCCTTTTCATTTCACAATTCCCTGAGCCAATGAACTGTTTACAGATCTGACTGTGTTTTGACGGAACAAAATGGCTCTTCAGAGGCAGGAACTGATTACAATTGTGAGGTTTTGAAATCTGATTACTAGGAATGCGTCTTATCTATGTATTAATATCGGTCGCAATGCGAATACCGATCAACCTGCCAAATAGAATTCGTACTTGTATAACCATAGTCCGAGACATTTCTTTCGGCCAATCAAGATCTTTTTTTTTTCACTATCCCTACCACATTCTTTCCCCTCGCTCTGGCCCCACCTGTAGTGAGGCAGTGAAGGGCAGCCCTGCAGACCCAGTAATGGGAGGTAGTAGAATTAATTTGAAAGGCCAAAAGAAATATCTCAGACTATAGTTGCTTTATTCTGACTAGACCCAAAACGTCACATTTCCTTGCATCATGACTTAAACGTCCGGCTGCACTTTAGCCTCACAATGATAAATGAGCACCCACAACAGAAACACGTCTATATTTCTGCTTTTTGCACTGACGTTTTGAATTATTCAAATTATCGGGCATCGAATGCCAAAATTATTAGTCAATAATATCTAGAGGAGGATGTAAAAGGAAGCGGTCATGGCCTAATTTACGGAACAATTTCGGAATTTTCATATAGTGTCTGAGGAATATTACGAAAAATCTCCCTTACGTTCCGTGATCTGCGGACTGAGATTTCAGTGCGGGAGGTCCCAGGTATGAAGCCGGAGTATTAACCACTCTCTACCGCAATATTCAAAATATGTTTCATCTATGTAAGATTTGAGGCGTTCACGGCGGTGACTATGAAGAAAGCAGTCTTCTGGGATTTGGCACCGTGTATATGTGGTCTTAACCGACGTTTCGGAGGAACGTGTCGCCTCCATCTTCAGGGTAGAAGAAAAAATATAAGAAATCTGCAAGCGAAGAGACCGTGAGAACCGGTACAAGAAGTCTGGTTTCTTCGCCTGTTGCCTGGTAACGGCTTCCAAAGTTGTAGGTCCCTCAACTTCCTCCAACCCTGAAGATGGAGGCGACACGTTCCTCCGAAACGTCGGTTAAGACCACATATACACGGTGCCAAATCCCAGAAGACTGCTTTCTTCATAGTCACCGCCGTGAACGCCTCAAATCTTACATAGATGANGGTCCTTTGCATCTGCGTGTGTTTTTGCATTACGTGTTCTCATTTCAAGGGGAACTGAATTTGAGAGACATTATTAATTACTTCGCATCAAGTTTCAGGTTCCAAATTCCCAAAGGTCGCTCCTTTCCCCAAAATTAATGATATGCCAATTATAAACTACGAGCAACTGCAGATACTAGGCCGCGCCATAGCTCAAGCGGTTAGTCATTGGCTCCCCACCGCAGCGGCCCGGGTTCGATCCCGGATCTCACCAAGTGGGATTTGTGGTGGAAAAAGTGGCGCTGGGCCGGGTTTTCTCCGAGTACTTGGGTTTCCCCTGCCAATCTTCATTCCACTAATTGCTCCACAATCACCCTCGCCTATCATCTGGGGCTGGTACAATAGGCCAGAAGTGGCCGCAGTACAAGGGACTTAGTCCCACTCCACTAGAAATAAAAAAATAGATACACAGAACACTGTAAGACGTGGAAGGGCATTATAACGCGCCCAAACTAACGACCCGAAGAACAGTTAGTACTTCAGAAATTGGTAAGACCGTCAGCTGATTAAGACACTGCCGCCCTTCGTGGAACCCAAACTTTCATTACCGAGTTCACAAGATCCTACCATTCGACCCTAATTTGATTGATTTTAATGATTCCACAACTCACAACGTAACTCGAATACATACAGTGTAAGTCGCTATATGTCTGACTTTCTGTCCAAATGTAGGAATTATGCCTCTCCGATGCAAACTGCATATCCCTTCTAACACCATCCTCCTTACTTGGGCCATTCAAATAACATTTGTTGAGGATAAATTATAAAGTTCATTATTATGCTATTTTCTCCACCCTCCTGTTATTCTCTCCCTCACACACGCACACACACACACTCGTGGGTTTAAATATTCTATCCGTCTTAGTGTTCTCAAATATTTTCCCCCTGTTTTCGTCCCTTAAAGTAATTATACCTCAACATTCACTCCACAACCTTGGAACCAAATTTTGTCCTAATAATTTGAGCCTTGTCTTAATCCAGGTTCAGTTTCTGACTTTCCGAAATAATTACAATGGCACAATCCAAGGGGGGGAGTTCGCTGTTTCCCTCGTAATTAATTGCACAATAAATCTTGCCGGAGAAAGCAATTGTTGGGTTTTATTTAATTTCGCCCTGGGGTTGGCAGATTAGAGGGGTGGGAGTGAGATGTTCGTGACAGCAATTTAGCGAACAGGGTGACAGATTGTAAGGACAATGTTCGGATTTCAAATGGCTCAAACGAAGAAACTTATCTGTTTATTGTCCTTATGTTTGCTCTTGCATGGACTTCGAGTTCATATGTTTACAAAGCGCGTCAGTGCACTCATCTTTGTGACGCATCAGCCCATTTCTGTAAGCTTCCAACTAATGGCGGAAAATAGTTGTATTACAGTTAAATACCTCATCTGTATGATCATAACAGAAACAGAAGTTTATTCGTCAGAAGTGTCCATCAGTAATATATACCACTGAAATAGTAAATTTTACGTTCTATGATCCATAAACGCCTATAACAGTTGTCGCAAGAACCGTCTTCTCCTGCTCGAACACCGGGGTCCTGAATTCGAGTCCCACTCGATGCATGAATGCCTGTGTACGTTCATTCTGAGTTTGTGTTGTCCTGTGTGTAGGTAGAGGCCTCTTGTATACGGTTAAAAGGTAAAATTGCCATTGTGCTTAACTAATTAAGCACTACGCCATGAAGGCGTATGGAGGAGTGGATGTATAGATCCACATTTTCTTGACCTCGGCACTAGCTGGAGGTGGGTGGTCAGCTTCGCGTCCCGGCTGCTTTACCCCCGGAAAAGAGCACTTGGTATGCATTAGATACGAGGCTGGATGGGCCCCAGAGCCGGTCTGGACGACATGGAGAAGAGATAATACTTGACCCTACCGGAACTCAAACTCCGAACCCTGCAGTGACCAGCCCGTAGCCAGTCGCTATACTGACTACTCTATCTCGGATCCCTACTGAAAAAGTAGCCAAGGTCTGAAGGGCCGTAGGGTCATAGAAGAAAAAAAAAAAGATCCACATAATACCTTTGAGGAAACGGAAATTATCGGAAGGTGAAACTCTGATCTCACAGCAAACGCACCAGTGAGAAGAACTCGCCTCTATGGCGACTGCATAAGCAGAAGAGCAGAAGTTACCTGAAGCAGTGCCTGAATTGAATGTAAATTTTATTTTATGTCATCGAATATTATGGGACCGTGGCCAATAACTGTGCACACATGACAAACTGGGACGAAATGTACTTGTATTGTTGTGACCATCTAAAGAGAGACTTTTGCATTAGCTTGGAGAGAGAATAGATTCTAAACGGTTTTGACGATCATGTATAACACTCAGGATGACAGGGACTTTCGATTTTGTCCATCGTCCGTTATTCTATGCAAAGCAAAGTTTCGGCAACTGGATCTATTTCCGACAAATTTCCAGTGGTATCTCTTGGACTCAACAGAGTAGGTGTATCCCAACTTACCTGAGGACCTGAAACAAATCCAGTTTCCGAAATGTTGTGTTCTCTAATTTTTAGAATACCGGACTTTGGACAAAGTCCGTAAACCCAGAAATCCCTAGAGTGGAGTACAATCTAAAAAGCAATCAAGTTGTCTCGAACCGAAACGCAACAGTGGAGCGAAAACTGAGCGCAGAGCGTGAGAGTGATGTAACACGGGGTTTACACTACAACCTTACACTAAGCAAGAAACTGTTCCAGATGATAAATATAAACCTCTGTAGTCGTGACCTTCACGCTGTCAAACATTTACATTCCGGCTTCAACTGACCAATAGCCTCTTATTATTGTTTTTATCATTGTTGCTAGTGGGGTGGGACTAAGTGCCTTGTACCGCGGCCACTTCTGGCCTATTGTACTAGCCCCAGATGATAGGTGAGGGTGATTGTGGCGCAATTGTTGGAATGAAGATTGGCAGGGAAACCGAAGTACTCGGAGGAAACCTGCCCCAGCGCCACCTTGTCCACCACAAAATCCCACTTGACCAGATCCGGGATCGAACCCGGGCCGCTGCGGTGGGAAGTCAGCGGCTAACCGCTTGAGCTAAATAGCCTCTTAAGTACTGTTCTTGTTCCACTTGATTTGTTATCATTATTAGACACAATTTAGGCAGTATGCTTCTCCAGGCTACATTAAGGCTGCTAATCAATTTCTTCCTCTAACCGAGAATTCTAATCAACTAAAATGTCTTAATTAATTCTGTAGTATGTTCATATGTCCTATTTGGCTTATCTCATGTACCTCGTCTCAGCATATTGTGGCGTATAGACCTGATGCTGAACAGAGATCTCGAAGCGGACAAATATTACAAGTGTTGCTGTGCAATAGGCTGATAAAAAAAACGCCCGTTTCTAAGTAACAGTCAATAAACATGTTCTCTCGGAAATGATATCTAGCGTATTGCTAGGTAACCGCCTGTGACAACAATTAAGGGATCGTTGGAGGCAGTGTTTTCTGTTGGGTCCGTCTCAAGGTTACTTAAAGAGGACACCAGCTGAGCTGCAGTTATATTTGTCAGCAGTTCAGTTGAGTGAAGCGACCTGAAGTACAAGAGCGGGTTGCTGAGTGAGGGAATTTAGTTGTCAGTTCGGCTGAAAGTCAGTCTGTAAAGAGAGGACTAGAAGGTTGGTATGAAATGGCCTCTAGCGTGGCCTCCAGTCAGTTGACAAGAGTTCTACACGGGCGGCGTACAAAATACCGTCTCCAAAAGTTCCTCCATTGTTGCATGTGGATTCTTTGCCGTGGGAACATGTCTGTTTGCGAAGGCATTACTCTTCAACGGCTGCATATACACTTGGTCGTCGACTTACGACCGACTTCTGTTCTGACTGACAGGTCGTAAGTCGATCTGGTCGTATGTCGGCCATATATTAATTAACAGTATTTGTTAACCTTTCTAATCTTTTTATAACCTTTATAAATTATTTTTAAAAACTTTTACATTTTAATCATCTTCTATTTTTCATTATTTTTTGTGGTCGTAAATGCAGCCCGTCGTAAGTCGACGACCAAGTTTATCCGCTTCTTAAGACTATGTTGCCTGGCAGCGGATGTTATTTCGTTGTTTTGCGTCTTTACACAGTAACGTGTCTACATGCTACAATATATAATTAAATTAAAATAGATCTTACAGAAAAAAAGGATGGGGTCGTATGGACTGGATTTATCTGGCTCAAGAAAGAGCCAGTGGACGATTCTTGTGATCACTGTAATGAACTTTCTGGACTAATAAATTGTTGGTAATTTCTTGAGTAACTTAGCGACTGGCGTCTTCTCAAGACGAACTCAGATATATTTTCAAAACTTTTTCTACGACTGGCCGTTACTTGTAAGGTTGAAAACTTTCCATTTCATATTTCAAAGAGCAGATACTGGAAATAGCAATTTTATTCCCTATACTCTTGTTTAAGTCGTATATACTCCCATATCCAATTTGGTTCCAGATTAATTTCCTGGTACGGTAAATAAACAGAATCCCTTCGTATTGGATTTGAAATGAAGACCCCAATATCTTGGGTTATGGCTGCAGAACCCGCAGGGGACAAGGAAATGTGAGATATTCACAAACAATAACAAGGTCGCGTGCATATATCTCTTGGAGTATAGCTCCACTTGGTGGGATACTTGCCAAGCACCAGATATACCGCAGAGCTGTCGGGCTGTATAATTAGTGACAGCAGAAAAACTAGATTTCTTAAACATTCAAGAAGTTTTCACTGTCGGGATCCTTGATACACTCTGACGTTCTGTTGTTGTGAATACAATTACTACCGCAGACTCTGAATTTCCCTGCTTCAAAACTTGAATATAACTGGCCATCCTAGGTACGGCATCGTGACCTCAAGTAGTTGGTCTAGAGACAGATCTCCCTTGTCTTCTTGATAGATATGTCCCTGCGTTTAATTAATTAAGAAGCCCGCCATGGCGACGATTGGGGGTTTGGACGTATAGCTGCAAGATTCTTGACCTCAGCACTAGTTGGAGGTGAGTGGTCAGCTTCATGCCCCTACCTTCTTTATATACCCTATTTATATAATCATTCGGAAGACAAAGTTAATAATTTTATAAAATAATTGAACCATTAGATGACATTTTCACTCAAGTACTGTGACCGCACCATTGAAATCCTTCCCCCCATTTTTTTTATTTCAGTAGCTGATAGAGTTAATAATAAGAATTTATGAAGAAACAAAGGTTTAAGACACACTGTAAGAACAAGGAATAGGCGATGAGCAGATAGACCGAACTTGCGCGGACAAGTACATCTGCTAGTCCTTGCGTCCAAGCATCTGGTGTTGCTTTCCAGAAGGGCAGAAATGATACTTCAAGGAACCCCACTGAGTTTCTTTAGAAATTGAGAATTTGACTTACAGCGACAAGACACTTTGAGAATTCGAGAAGTGACAGTTTCTACCAGCCGTAAGTCAAAAGTGGGAGTGCCAGGAGATCATTAGCGACCCCTCATACGTTGCATCCCTGTCAATCTCGCCGTTTGGTCTTTCAGGGCGAAATTCCCTTTAAAAACAATCTGTCATTGGCCGGAACCAAAATTAAGCCAACTCTCCTTATTTGAATCGGCCTATCAGGGAAATTAGGAGGAGACGAGAATAGGCGGATACAACTCAGTTAGGATCTCTGGCTCGGCAGAGAGTTCAGTCTAAGATTTTAGTCGTCTTATCAACTTTTGAACTTGACGGAGGCAAATCCCGCATCACACGCACTAAAAGATAATTCTAAGAAGTAAAAAAAATTGCTCATAACGACTCACATTGAGATATAGCTTAATCCATAAGCGGACGGTTATAAGTTGAGCTCATCGAGTGCATTTTTGTGTAAGCGTAACACCAGCTGCCTGTAAGCTGAAACTAAGTCAGATTGTGAGAATTTACGAAGCCGAGTGTCTTTAAGAAGAACAACAATAAACTGTTGTGGTGGTACAGTGAATTGTGTTGATTAGAGGTGCTTCACCCTCACTTGTCCGAGCATGACCCGTATTCGACCTGAAGAGAGACTCATCTCCACTGTCTAGTCAAAACATCGTCAGCTTTCACATGCTCGCTCCTTCCCCTCCACTTACTATGAACCGTAAACAGTCTCTAGCTGTTTGCTAGCGCCTATACTATCAGATACAATCATAAAATCCAACCCCCAATAATCTCAACGGAAGGAAGAAGCGGTGGAGCCAGGTCAAGCCGAAACCAGCTAAGACCCAGCAACTTCAGCAGCGGCAACACCAGGTAGGGCAGCGTCAAAGTGGTCATCGGAGCAGAGGGGCCGATCGCCATTAACTCCTACGCCCTGCACTACAATTCAGACGGAGCCGCAACGTAAGGGCACTAAGAGGGCGGTAATAGTACATCAACAAATTCTTAATTAAGCCTTTATAATGGCCGCGCCATAGCTCAAGCGGTTAGTCGCTGGCTTCCCACCGCGGCGGCCCGGCTTAGATCGCGGGTCTAGTCAAGTGGGATTTGTGGTGGACAAAGTGACGCTGGGGCAGGTTTTCTCCGAGTACTTCGGTTTCCCTTGCCAATCTTTATTCCACCAAATTCTCCATCATCATAATCACCCGGAGCAGGCTACAATAGGCCAATCAGTGGCTGCCGTGCCGAGTGGACCCAGTTGGACTCCACCTCCCACTAAGCGAAGCCTTTATAAATTAGGAGAATAATAATTTGATATCTTTTTCCCACCTGCAACCTAACACTATTACGAGTACAAAGGGCTGTTTTTTTTTTTCAAAACTGAATCTTCATAAAATAACTTTGTTAAAGTGTTTTCCTTTAGAAACAAAACAGAGAACTAAACAAAGAAAGAGCAGAGACTAGTTGACACTTAAAATTTTAATAAAGCCATCTGAAGTACATAAAAGCAATACAGTGCCAGATTTGTGCATGAAAGTTTATGGTGAACAAGTGGAAATTTGGAAGGAACTGCCCACGTCCTATCTGAAGGTAATATCTGGTGTTTACTTGGATAAACTGATTAAAACCTCAAATAACTTGTACGGATAACCTTTACCCCTGCCGAGATTGGAGCCTGCTATTTCCCAAATAAAGCTCAGAAACGCCGCTAGAAGCGCCTGTCCAACAAGCGCAGACGAAAGTAGTGATAGAGGAAGCGCGTTTGGTGACCTACAGAGTACATCCTCAGAAGATCGTCATTACGACCACTTCATAGGCAAGGCGAATCGCCTGTTCAGGCGATCACAGATATTAATGTCAATCTGTTCACAGAGAAGAAAGTCAACTGTTGCTCTCTGAGCCGATTGTCTAGATAATGTGGGACCCTCAACGTCTCACAACCCTATGGGCCTTCACGGCCTGGTACAGGGATAGCTTTACTTTTTTTACTTTACATTGCTGATCTTTCGCCAATTTCTTCATCTTCATTTGCCAAATACGTTCATATACATCGATTATTGCTAGAATTATCAAAAGAAGGAATATGAGATGGGAGGTATATGAAACATGCCTCTAAAAGAGGAGAAATGCACATAAAATTCTAATCAGAAAATCTAAAAAGAGCATACTATTTAGGAGAACTATTTATCGGTATGAAAGAAACTTTGAAAAAAATGAATACAAAATTTTAATCAGAAAATCTAAAAAGAGCATACTATTTAGGAGAATTATATATCGGTATGAAAGAAACTTTGGAAAAAAATAAATACAAAATTTTAATCAGAAAATCTGAAAAGAGATGTCATTTAGGAGAACTTTGCATCGGTTTGAAAGAAAATTTGGAAACGAAACTTAAACACGAGTAAACAGGTCATGAGTATGTAGAGTGCATTGGTCTGTCTCAAGACAGGGATCAGTGGAGGGCTCTTGTGCGACTGTCAGCTTCTCATGAAGGTTTCTCTCTCGTGTAGTTCACTAATTATATCTCAATCCATTAATATTGGACGCTGGAGCGTTTCTCAGCCCGTCAGAAGAACCGCAGAGACGCAGCCGACAATCTGTTCACTGACGACGAGGAAAGAGAGGAGCGGGTTGCATATACAAGGATGAGGGAATCCTGTTCCACAGATATGAGGGAGGCACGCAACAATGCAACGCTCTGACTGGGACATCGTATCAGACTGATAGCCACGCCCTGCGTCCATCACTTTGATTAAACGTCACCGCGTGACGTCACTTCAGTCAAAACCGTGTGCGGGGGTGCAAGAACCATTGCGTGCAGTGACACCACAATACAATTAACTGTGGGACCATCTCGCCCCCCCCCCCAAAGTGTCTTGTGGCTGTATGCTGACAAAATCTGTGCAAACCTAACTACTCAATTTGTGGACATGTCTTATGCTAATACGTCAATGGATAATTTATTCGCGGGTTTGTTACGGATATTTTAACACCGGTAGGAGAGACTCCTGAGGGAAATTTTTCGTTAAAACGTAGTTCAATCGTTTTATGTATACATATATATATACAAGTATGAGACCGCCTCTGTGGTCTAGTGGTCAGAGTTCCTGGCAACAGATATAGAGGTCCCGGGTTCGATTCCCGACGTTACCACATTTTTTTCCTGAGAAATAGTGGTCTGGAATGGGATCCACTCAGCCTCGTGAGGATAACTGAGGTGCTATTTCAAGGAAATAGCGGCTACGGTCTTGAAAAACAGATTAACGGCCGTGGGGATGTCTTGCGCTGACCACGCGACACCTTCTATCCGCTAAAGTTGACATTAACTTCCGCCCGGTATAGTTCCTTGCGGACTACAGGCCACGGAGTTTTTTTTTTTTTATATACAAGTACATACACAATAGTGTTCAAAGTGGCTTCACGAGTTCTTGGTTGAGTCGCCATTTAGTCCTTGTTTCCATGTAAATTCAACGATATTTTTCGACCATACAAGGCCATCATCAGTTATATATGATGATTTGCATAAATTTGTATACTGTAGTGTATTACTGTACAGCCCGCGATGACTGTACCTACGAAAATTGTATTATTTCAACTAATTTTGTATATCCTGAGATTTAATGTACAAAATCATTTTAATCTATATTTAAATGACGCAAAATAACGCACTGTTTGCGCTGGAATTCTTCTTTCATATCAACTGTTATTTATTTTCTCAGAGATATGTATTTCGTAGGTGGTATCTTTGTTAAATGTGTTCCGGCAGGCAGTATGTGTATGTGTATGAGTGTGTGTTTGTGTGTGCTTGCGTATGTGCGCACGCGCGCGTGGAATACAATATTAATAACTTTAATGTCTATGAATTATTTTAATTTGCCGAACATACATAATTGTCATTCTTGAATATCTTACATGAACTCCATAACAAAAATTCTTTCTTCCACTGAACTGATAGTGCTTCAACTAATACAAACATTCCCAGTTTTGTATGGAACCTGAAGTTTCATTTTTATGTTCATAAGCTCCCGTTTATGCACCCTATCATGGGCCAGTAGAATCCAGTCACTATCTTAATTTGTATTTATTTTACACTGACTTCAATAACTTCCACTGGTCACAGTAGCCGAGCGGTCTAAGTCCTGTACTGTCTACGCTCACTCGGAAGCCGGGATTGTGGGTTCGAATCGAACATAAGGAATGGATGTTTGGTATGTTTATGCGTTTATTCTGTGTTTTTGTATTGTTCTTGCGACGAGCTGATCACTCGTCCAAGGTGTCCTACCGCAAGTATAATAAGTTCCAATTTACGCTTTACGCTTACCACGTATTTCCTCTCATTCAAGTTTACTGTCTTCTAGTATGTGAACCCTTGTAGGCTGATATATACCTACTAACGTTTCGGAGGAAACTACTGCTTCTACCTTCAGAGTTCAAGTTTTCAGTCTTATGTAAGTAATAAGATATCACAGGTATATTAATTGACTAATCAACTGATCATTTAAAAGGGCGGTGAAAAATTGTTACTACATTCTCTGTACTGATAGGAGTCAGCAAGGTTCATAACTTGTCCGTTCAGCATTTTGGTTACTGTAACGTCGCATGTAATAAATCCGATAAAAGCCTGAACACGACCAATATAAATGAGCTGTCAAATTGACGTCATATAGAACGACAACTCTAAAGGAAGAGAATCCACTTTCACTCATTACGTGATAAGGGAGAGACATTAAAACCGCTCCCCCTTCAACAGGGCTGATGGGATGTATCAAACTTGGCTCAAAATGTTAAATTTCCCTCTATCCAGAATCTAGTCTGGCGTCTGCATAGTGGCTTCGTACTAATCAGCAAAGCTGTGATCTGAAGTGGACACAGGGCACAGACATGCTTCGTCCTTTCGTCTAAATCGTTCTTAATAGAGGCATAAATCACTCTCGCTATAAAACGTAGTGGTTTACATGTAAGCCAGATCTAATAGCTCTCAAAATGTCACATAGAATTTGGCTTTGACACACTTACACAAGAAACAGATCACAACAGATTCGACCCAATAAAATCGCGTTTGCACTTCCTGGGAAAATGTGATATAAACTTAAAGAATAAAATTTCCCACAGTACTGACTACCATTTTCTTCATGGTCTATTCAGCGTCTATCAGAGCAATAGCACTGCGAAGTATGATGGAACAACGCTTTGAGCTCAGATACATTTGAAATTACTTTTGCATGATCAGTAAGTAATATTTGCCAAAAGAAAATCTCAATAATGTATTTTTCTATGTCTGGTTATGATACAGGACCGCAGCCCAAATAATAACCAACATGAAAACATCAGACCTCTTACGGCCTCAATACTCTCAGTGTTATAAGGATCAACGTTCCTTATAACACTATACTATACTATAAGGATCAACGTTCCTTATAACACTGAGAGTACTATAAGGATCAAAGTTCCTTGCCTCTAGGCATCTGACCACCTGTACGCCTTACAAATCCACCTTTAGCCACTCCCTAGAAACAAATATTTCATGCTGTAACACAGAAATATTGAAACCCTTCGCCATATCTATCAACATAGTTATCTGACTGTTCTGTCTTGAGATCACTACAGTGACAATGTAGACAATTTATTATTATTAAATAAATGTTAAAATATTCGTCGAAATGAATAGATTATTAATCGTTTCATCACGATCTCAGTAGAAGAAAAATAACTATATTACAATAAATTATGGGAAAATGTTATAATTATTCAGTTCTTTATGATTTATGTTTAGAGTTAACATCTACAAGGTTAATATAGACACAGTTCGTTGTAGATACCATTAATCAATATTTTTACATTTCTCAATCAGGTGCTATTCTCAGGGAAATATCGACCTTAAGCCCTCAACCGTACGACAGGCCCTTGACGGAAAATCCCGAAACGTCTTTCGGGGAAACAAACTCCTACTTCAGAGATAATGACTGCACGAACCTGTTACGCTCTCAAAGAAAATCTGAGGTTTTGAAATAATTCCAAAAAAGGCGAGCAACGTTTCCGGCCTTCCCGGCAGGAACTGGCTTAAGTGACCCACAAGAGTGCAAGATTGCGATCCTCCCTCTTCTGGATTCTCAACATGTGCAAACACACGGTAACCTCCCTAATTAATATTACCTGCAGTAATAGCCGACCATGTTTGGAGGATAATAAAAGCCTTCGCCACGAATCTAGAGCAGACTGAAACTAGGAATGACTGTCCTGATTAAGGCCAGCAGCAATTTAGCAGACCGACCAACCGACCGATCGACCTTCAAAGTTAGTTCTGCGGCTGGAAGCCAGTAGAGTTTACAACTGAAGTTGGAGGTTGGCAGATGGGAGACAGTCCAGCCCAGGAGTAACGGCCAGAGCATGGTACTGGCGTGAGACTGTCGCCACCCTGCAAGGACCAGCCAGGAAGGAGAGGAACGTCCACCAATGAAACATGCTACCAAGCAAGTAGCTGCGGACACTAGTCTGTGTGTGATTTGTGAAGAGTAGTCACAAGCTGTAAACGTCTGCAATAAATCCAGTCACAAAAAAAAATCCAAAATCCGTTTACCATCACTCGAATGCGTGACAATATTAAGAAGCGGAAATTGTACCAATAAGCTACAAGGTAGTTTGGAAAAACCAATATAAATTATTATAACATACGGTTGGGAGAAGCTGCTTTCATTTCAGATATATCGATGACTTACCCACCACGTTGGCAGCGCAAGGCTCGCCGATCAGAAAGACAATGCTTAATTGAGTAACAATACACAGCGAGTAGGAACACGAAGACTGACAATACTGAGGAAGAGTCAGTTCAGTTCTTATTTATCTACGTGCAAATTCAACAGCCCAGAGGTCAATTACAATTCAATTCAATTCTTTATTATTAATGTGCCGAGTCAACAGCCGTAAGGCCAATTATAGACTCAGCACAGTGTATGATAGAAGTAGTTACATACTGGACAAACACAATATAAAGTCAAACAATGATTAAAGGTTAATGTTGGAGGAAAACAAATTAATACATATAAATAACATACATGATAATAATAATAATTCAATTCAATTAATTCAGTTCAATTCAATTCTTAATTATTAATGTGCCAAGTCAACAGCCGCAAGGCCAATTTCAGACACAGCACAGTGCAGAAAAATGAATTACATTCTAGA
>NW_019736391.1:434118-446562 GCF_002891405.2 Cryptotermes secundus
TTGTCAGCCTTACGCGCCGGCCGCCCTTTACCACCCAGCATGTTTCCTGGTACTCATTTGTGTTAGAGGCTGAGTCGACCACAGGGCCAGAAGGTCACATTCTAAATTAATCTATAAGCATCTAGAATATTCCTGGATCGAAACTAATCTGTGTATAATAATTCCGACATAATTTTAAAAATGAAACTGAACAAAAGAACTGATTCTCACGTATTGGTATTGCGTGCTCCTGGGTGCCAACTACTCACGCACCGTATTACCAGAAGTAATAACACAGAAGACCACAATGTGAATCTTAACCACTGTTAAAACCTAAACTCTTATAATTATAACATAGTTCACAAATGAGTATGTAATAGAAGCCCCTTATAATAACTGGAACTATAGATATTAAAAAACTGGCAAGAAACAGAAAAAACTGATGTAGCGGTTGGAAATGAAACCTAAGAGCTGAATCCTAAACTATTCTATAAATACAGAAGAAAGGGCGAGAGACCTCGAGGGGGTTCGACAGAAATGTGGTAACTCTTTTAATCTTTTTAACCAGAACAGGCCGAAAGCTAAATCCGTGATTACCTTTGTATGCTTAGTTATTTTCAATTTATTCGCAATTTAATATAGTAATTTAATACTTTCTAGCAAACCGAGATTAACGGCCGTGGGAATCCGTTGCGCTGACCACACGACATCCTCTATCCACTAAAGTTGGCACTAACTTCACCGAAAAGCGGCGGTCGCTCAGTCGGTACAGTTCGCTTGTAGACTAAAGGCCACAGAGGAAAGTAATACTACACTTCAAACTACCTATATTAGCACAACGGTTTCATTGTTACAAGATGTGCTTTCATTTATCTGGACAACACCAAACTCCATTCACTTAAACCTACGAAGTTTTATCTCCACCAGCAATAAAATTAACACATCATTAACTTGAAATATTCCTAGAATCTGTACGACGTCTAGGAAATTACTTTGTTGCAAGGAACGCAGCCATTCCATCTCCTACTCTCTCCCAAAGTTGGAACGGTTCATCTCTGGATTAATCGAGTCTCAATCAATCCGAATTCTTAGTCTTTTTGTCCACTTTTACTCTTTTTGTCCCCAAGTCATCCTCCCCTCATGTAAGGTTCTATCTTGGTAAAAACAACAGGAAGAAAAACTAATGACAAGTCCACTGATTGCCATCTATAGAGCTTCTCCTCACCAACCCCGGGGAGAAGATACAAGACACGCAAACCTCACCCTTTCCTTAAGACTGATTAAGATTTCCTGTTTGAAATATCAGATCCCTCCTTAATACGGTTCTTCACCCTAATATACATGTTACATAGATGTGTTGTTCTTCATCAATTACACTTTACACATGTGACAATGTTATCCTTCCGTACTGACTTTCGAATGAGCTGAAATATTCTTCAATCACTTTATTATCACGATCATACACAATTTCCCTTGTCGAGAGACTCAAATGTTTTAACCGATACACAGAAGGGGTTGATCTAGCTGTAAACCTCTGGAGCAGTCGTTCTCAAAGTGGGCTGTACAACCCCCTCGGGAAAAGTGGGATTGCCTAAGGGGGCACCAATAGGCAAGGGGCCGGCAGAGGGCGTTGGAAGTGAGATCCTCCGAGGGCGTTTTCCTCTTATTTATGACTAAAATGACTTTACATTAGACACTGGGAAACGGGTATCACTTCATCAGACCCATCCATCACATTAAGAACTTGCTAATTGTGAAGGAGTTACTGGCTGATCACAGTAGCCTCACGGTCTAAGGCATGAACTGTCTTCGCCCACTCGAACGCTGGGGTCTTGGATTCGAACGCCACTCAAGGCATGGGTGTATGTGTTGTCCTGTGTGTAGGCAGAGACGTTGTGACGGGAAATCCTGCGACTGTGAATATGATTACAAAAAACTGAAAAACATCCAGGACAAAACAAAGGGTGGTAGAGTCACTGATGAAAAAATGAAGTAGTTACTAAATCTTACTTTATCACAAGTACCGCTTTCTGGAATGTAACGCCGTGTAGTCCGTTATAAGTAAGCCGACGTTTCGTAGGAACACCTTGGCTCAATTTTCAGGGCCACTACACGGCGATATATCCCATGAGATAGTACATTTCATATTCATCGCTGTGAGAACTTCAAAATCTTGTTCTATTGTTTATCTTCCTTAATGCGTTGTGAAATCCGCGATTCTGAAAAATGCTTGTTGTTCTGTAGGGCAGCGAACACTGAGGGAGGGTTTATAGCTCGAAAAGGTTTAGGAATCACTGCTCGAGATTTCTGTTCGGGAGTAAATTGTTTGTAATCTCGAGCGAAGCCGGTCACGGTAGCCGAGGGGTCTAAGGCAGGTACTGTTTTCGCTCGGTTGGAAACCGGGATCGTGGGTTCGAATCCCACTCAGAGCATGGATGTTGAGTTTGGGTGTGTGCGTTTTTCTGTGTTTGCGTACAGGTAGAGGCCTTACGACGAGCAGATCTCCCGCCCACGGAGTCCTACCGAATGTGTAAGATCTAGAAAAACCGAAGTGAACGGAGAAGTTCATGGAAGTAGGCCTAGGCCCACAGGGGCTGTAGTGCCAAGGGAAAAAATAATCTGGAGCGAGACACTGACTATCTTAAGTAAGTAATATTGCGGTTTTCCTCAGTGCCTCCAAACAAATGCCGGGATAGTAACGTGATTAGACCGAGACCACTTCCTTTCATATCGTTTTGAATTCATCATTTATCAATCATCCAGATACTGACGGCGTCATAAACCAAACATAAAAAGGAATATGATTTGTCATGAAGTAGCAGGAGCTGAAACACTGATCTTGTCAAATATTAATCGAACTACAGACTCCGAGATATTTCGTGCGTAGCGCATAAAGCGTTAACTGTTGAGAGTCTTATGAAAAATCGTTTGATCAATTTTATTTTGGCATTATGCATTGCATGAATAGGAAGAAACGAGCCCTGTAAAATTCTGGAGGGTGGTTTGCTCCATTTGTTCATATGATAGTGGTCTGGTGTGTATATATATATACTGTGTGGAAAAACGGATCATCTTTCGTGTGAAATCTGTTGCTGTAAATATAATGTCACATATTAGGGATTTGCGTTACTTATGAAACAGGTTTTGGATTTGATGACCGAATTTATTGGGCCTTTATATAACTTGTTACAACATTCCAGAAATCGTTACATTCGATTGGACACTCTCGACTTCTGACCACACTACACTACTCCTCCAACTGAACTGTCAGTCAGTCAGAGTCAGAGTCACGTTACCACTGACGGTCAGTCAGTCTCTCTGTCTTGGTGTCGAGCCCCAGCTGGGGCTCATGACCAGATATTTCTTTTGTATGAAAGTTACTGTCCTGTCCATGTGTAGCGCCCTCTCTGACGAGAGGTCGGGTCTGTCATTTGTTAGTCAGTCTGTAGTAATTTGTCCATTGTCTGTATTTACACATATTTGCAATACATACTTATATAAATGTACAATATTTACACGGCCTCCGTCAGTCCAGGCTACACCTTATATAGCCTCGGGTCGGACCACACAGGAAACACATCCACTGCCTAACAACGGATGTCCTCTATTGTTGCGTATTCGTTTCTGCTGGATGTGTTTACTGAGCCGTTGCCTAGCAGAACATCTATGAATTACAAAAATCAATCAAGAGAATGAATATTTATACGATTTCGTAAAATAATCGAACTGAATCCCTTCGTAAGCAGAAATGACAAACTGAAAAAAAAACACTATGATTAATAAAACTGTTAGAAATCGCACGATAAATAAAAACGCGGGGAGTAGAGATTTATGTTCGTAATCAAATCACGTAGTGGTAAGTAAGCACACGCCCTTTCAACTACCCAACACAACAACTGAATTAGTTCCGCTAACTCTTTTTTTATCCACACAAAAGTAATTTTCTTAAAAAAATTAATACCATCTCTTCCCAGGAATTATAATTACTGGTAGCGACCTCACTACAGGTATCGTGTGAATATAACAGGGTTTCCGGCCCCATCACTCATACACCAAGCGTCTCCAGGAATTAACGTGTACAGGTATATTCGTATGTACATATATGCTCAAGAGACAGAATGCGTGGTAAACTGCGACAATATTTCGTGTAACTTTGCAGTATTAAAAAAACTTTGTAGTCTCGTAGGGACTCAAGCTAAATTGGATTATTTTTACTTCTTAAATAAGTAATTCCTTCATAATATTATACTGGAAACCACAAAAGAAGAAACCGCTTGAATATAAGCATAAGGAACTCCATGGATCTGAGTTCTTTTTGAGATGCCACTAGTCGCTGAGATGCTCAAGAATTTTCAAATATTTTTGGAACCCGAAAGTTCATTGCCGTGCTCACAGAACTCTCTACTAGCCCCTATCCCGAATCATATTAAGTCCATAACACCCTATCTTATATATCTAAGATCCACTTTAATATTATCCTCCCACTTACGTCTTGGTGTTCTTAGTGGCCATTCCTTCTGGTTTTACCAACCAAACACTGCATGCATTCAGATTCTCCTCATGCGTGTTACATGTCATACCCACCTTATCGTCTTTGATTTAATAATTCCAATTATATTTGGAGAAGAGAGAATAACACTAAAATATAACTAACTACCTCCAAAGGCAAAGTCTCTCTTTTAAGCTCTGAAGAAACAGTTAACGAAGAGTTCTATCTTCTAAGATATAATGCTCTGTAGTCCATTGAAAATTTAAACGAAATAAAAAAAAAATATCACCTCCATCTTCAGAGTGGAAAAGTAACACAAGCAAGAAGCCGGCTGATGCAGTCAGCAAGCCAAGCTTGATCTTTTCTTTGATCCTTTCAAACGTCGGTTGACTCTCAATGGGCTACACGGTGTTATAACACAGAATACAGAACTCTTCATAACCACCGGTGTGAGAACCTCTACAATTCCTGCACATTTCAAGCAATTCTTGAAAACATGATAATCTCTTTTCTGATTAAAATCGTTGAATGTGTGGGTGCAATAATGAGGAATTGTGGTCTCTACTTGGAAATGCACATTAGTATGTAAAACTACACCATTAGAATGCTGACAGCCATGGTGCTGCCTACGTGGACGGAGCAAATACACGCGGAAACTCAATGAGGCTGACACCAACGAGTCCACAGTGCAGCGACCGACATAATCAGCTGTGACCATGGAAGATCGTTCCGTATATCAAAACAAATTCGACTATGCCAAATAAACGCAACTTCGTGTTTTGTTTTAAGCTCAAAAATGGTAAAATCTAAAATATTTTTCATAATAGAAATCGCTTGTGTTTAAGCTCCGAGCCATGACGGCCTAGGGGAAGTGAAGTGTGACTTCAAATGTTCTTAGTCTCGATATTGTAAAGATCTGAACTGCCATATTCATGTTCTAGTCATTTTTATTTCCCGAGAATTAACCAGTGGTACCCAAAGGATATCGTAGATCACGGTGACCGCATGGCATAAGGCATGAATTGTCTTCTCTCGCTCGAACACTGTGACAGGGGGTTCGAATCCCACTCAAAAGCATGGATGTCTGTTTGCGTTTATTCTTTTTGTGTTGTCGTGTGTGTAGGTAGCGGCCTTGCGACGGGCGGATCCACCGCGCAGGGAGTCCTACCGACTGTGTAAAAAAGATTACAGAACTGAAGAAGAGGTCAGGGCCCAACAGAGGATAGTAGAGCCATTGATGAAAGAATGAATTAATTAACAAATTGGATAGGAGAATTTTTAGCACAAAATTCTGTCTGGAATTGGAAGTAAAAAAAAAATCTGTCCTGTCGAAATTTAAATCTCTGTTAACCAGCCAATTTTCCGTATTAACAATCCTAATATATGGTAATAGTTTTTCATTAATTACATCTCGGTTAATCATAGTGTATCTGCATGGCTGTCTGCAAAATAAGAAACTTCGTAGATTCTATAGGTTCCAGTCAATGGCGTATAATTCAGGAACACAGGTTTTTGGACTGGGTCCATCTTCATTCATTCATCTGTAATCTGTCAAGACGACAGGTCCACAGTCTCTTCCAAAACAGTTAGTCCACTTCATGCGATCTAGAGCTTTCTCCTTCAAATGAAAATATCCTCTTCTGTCCTCAAGGTCATCCAGCATCTGTCCTCAAGGTCATCCAGCATCTTCTTACGGCTTCTTGTTACTTCTATCCGCCCCTCTATCTTTCCTTCAATAACTTCTTTTAGAAGGCAGTTACCGCGTAAGATATGACCAATACGTCCATCTTATGACATTCTAAATTAAAAAGAACACAGCGTTTCGGAAACGGAATCTGCTTCCGTCCTCAGGTGAGTTGTGGAAGACATCCACTCTGCAGAGTCCGTTAGAAAGAGTGGCAAGGCTGGGATTAGCTCATTCTAACGGACACAACATTGTAGGTGTCTCCCATCCCTCGCGTGAAGGAGGAAACTGATCCCGTTTCCGAAAAGTTGTGTTCTTTGTTTCCATTTAGAACACCAAACGATGGATAAAGTACAAAAATCCTGTAATCCTGAAGAAACTGCGTGCTATCACAGCACAACTCAGGCAACCTTGACCTGACATATTAAAATTCTTACCAGTCGGAAGAGAGTAACAGGCAAGAAAATAAAGCACACACTTCAGGCAACTGTACGCCAGAAGAGAGATCGCAGACGATACACGTTAAGTAAGGAAACGTGTGAAAAAAGACGGAAAGGTGGAGAGGAAGTAAGGCAAGATGAATGTTGGTAACAAATGAGAACACGGCACGCGAAAATGAAGGAAGCAAAATCTGTCATGAATCGAGTCCTTTCACACCAGACATCCGGTGAGAAAAATTTATAAAAAATTATCTCTCCATGGACGATATGGTCGGTAGGACAAGCAGGTGTTTTTTCCTAGTAATTCACTTCTATTTTTACAGAAGAATTTGAGATGTTACAATTGAGGAATTCAGAGTACATATTAGAAATGAATAAGAGCCAGGACAGCTCTGTCGGCACAGCAACGTGCTACGGTCTCGATGCCGTGTTTTCATTAACAGGAGATGAAAATACATTTTTTCTGCTCCGCAGCGCCCACATCAACACTGGGGTCCATAGCTTCCTATTTATTGGGCACCTAGGACCCCTTAACCGGCGGGGTAAAGGAGCGGGGCGTGCAACTAACCGCTGACAATTCATCTAGTTCCGAGATCAATAAATGTGGAGCTATACCTCCACTCCCCATTTGTCCTCATGTCGTGGTGTTTAACTCATTAACCGCAGGGACAACTTTATCTTACTTTCATCGGTTAAGGATTACTCCCTTCAGTTCCTTCAGGGAATTCCACGACTATCAGCTTTTCTAGGAGGAGTCCTAATTTATTCCGTGATTCCTTTAAGCAAAGCTACTGTAATAATATTGTAGCGTGTATGAGTGACTATGGGCGGGGGTTGGAATGTTAATTGGATTTATTGAACACTTACAGATCGTAACTATCAATAATTCGCACATTAAGCACGTGCTGAGTCTTCTTAGTCTGCTGTATCTTCACGGGTTGTCGCCCAGTAAAGGCTTCCAATTCTGGGGCTTCCTCAGCTTTCGTGTTCACATCCTTACTTACTGGCGAATGTCTCAAAACTATAACCTAGACTTGTTCTGCTTATAACATCTCAGCACGGGCCACAAAGAAAACACCTCACCCAAAAATTCTTCTATTGTTGTGTCACGTAGCTCTCGTACGGACTGCGTAGACAACGCTGCTTCCCAGTTAGTCCATTGATGCCTGTTAGGAATATGTTGCAGCAATTCCTAGCACCCGCCGTATTTACAGTCATTACTTAGCAACGGGTATACTTGCTACAACATAACGAATCTAGAAACGCTTGTTGTTATGGATCCGAAGTAAAGGTTAATTACTTTCTCAGCGTTCACTTCCTAATAATCTTCATTTGAATAAATTTCGTAATCTGTTATGAGTCGGACTGGTCCTCCGTCTACTTGGAAGTGTATATAACAATTGGAAATAAAACATTCTTAACACTAAATATTGGAATATAGTCTCTAAGTCTGTAAATGTGATCTGAAATTCTCACGATGGTCAATGACCTTGGATGTGGAACAGTGGAGTTCTTGCCAACAAACTACACGGCTTCACATCCCTGGAAACACATATCCTAAGAAGAAGTTTTGGGAAGAAATAACCGCCTTCTTTCCTTGATAAGACAAGGATCACATAGAAAACCACACGTCTGGTAGCTCTTCTATTTTTTGTGTATTCGTTGCCGCAGTAACATTTTTACACAGACGTTGCCTAGCAACACTAGAGGGATACACGTACAGACACACAGACTAACGGGAGGGATTTATTATGTGGTACGTCGTTAAGACGGTCTCAGGTGTCATGATATACATTCATAAAAATTGATTCAGGCATTCAGAATTTGAAAGGGAGGATACAAAGACACAGACATCATGGAGATCGCATAAGCCTACTTTTCGATTTTCAAAATAAGGAAATTATAATCCTGAATTTATCTGTTGTTTTTTAAGGGCAAGGAAGTTCGTCTCTCACGCTAAGCAAAAACATACGTAAATTGATAGCACTGTGGAACAAAACACTCACTATTTTCTTTTAATATACGTGGTACAGTCATTAAGTTCGTAGACTGTGGTTTTATCGCATCATATTACAAGGTATTCATATACACTTACACAGATCCACATCGGCCCTCAAAATAGTTGCCGTTGCCACTATGCAAGTCTGCCAACGTTGATATAGCTGCCAAAAACATTGCTGAAACATAGTGGCAGGAAATTCCCATACGGCGTCTCTTGTGGCACTGACGGCCTCCTCGGACGGCTGAAATCTACGACCACGTAGCTTTGCTTTCAAGTGGTGAAAGAGAAAGAAATCGCACGGTGCGAGATCAGGTGAGTACGGAAGGTGTGGCAAAACGGTGACCTGTTGCCTTTCCAGTTCCTCTTGGACAAGAACAAAGTAATGTGCAGGGGCGTTGTCGTGTAGCAACAGCCAATTCTTCCTACGCCAAACTTTCGCTAGAGATTTGCCTAGTTTTTGGTAGAACTTGATGTTTGTCCGTTTTTCAAACTGACACATTTTTTATTTCCACCACTTGCATGTAACTGCAGTTCACAATAAAGGCCGTAGTTCTGCTTACACTGTTTGCACACAACTGACTCTTGCTGTGACGAGAGATGAACTGACAGGGAATTGTATCGTGCCTCAACCTATACGCTGTAGTGCACTGCAACGACGCTTTGCGGCCAGTCCACGAACTTACTGACTATGGCAGTAGGAAAAATAAATAACATAAGAATGAAGAAAGCTGTGTAAAGCAGAGCTTTGCAGATTATACTCGTCACATGATATTGTTAGAATTATGATGAACAAATGATAGATTTCTATATATAAGATCGTGTTTGCGCCATGTTTTAAAATAACCATTGAGCTCCTAACCAAAACAGGATCTTAGGATCTGCTCGCGTGGTTCCTTATTGTTCCGTTAAGTCGTGCCAATAAATCGTGTTCCACAGAGAGGGTCGTCGCCTTATGAGTTCTGGCTCCAGATCACATTTTCATGTCCTCGGTGAGCCAGAACATGTTCTTCCGGCCAACCAGTTGATACTGTCATTTAGACCGGGACACTTGATTTACGTCAATGCACTTTATATAGCTGTACAACGATTTATCTTGCTTCACAACAAATTAAAAATATCCTACGCTGTTCAGAATGTTGTACATAGAACTGTAATAAATGTTTATAGGGAAAATAAACAAAAAAAAAAAGAACTGTAAGTAAAGGTGGAAATAAAAAGTAAAACAAAAAGTTGTAAAAAGTTAAATGTTACATTTAGAGACATTTGAAGGCAACTAAAATAGTAAACGTCGAAGATTTTGTATAAATGTGGTTTACGGTTTGACAGTTGAAGATTCCAAGTCCACAGTTAACACAGGCAGCTTTCTCTCTCCTCTCCTCTCCTTTCCTCTCCTCTCCATATCGACTTTCAAATTCATTCCTCACTCCTTCTCTTCTTTCATTTATTTCTGACTTATTTAACGACGCTGACAACAGTTCACACTATACACAGTCGGATGTTACGGTGATTAAAAGGTGGTGCCATTGCTCAGACGGTTACTCGCTGTCTTCCCACTGCGGCGTCTCGGGTTCGAGCCTAGGTCAAGTCATGTGGGATTTGTGATGGACAAAGTGGTATTGGGCAGCTTTCTTCCGAGTACTTGGTTTCCCCTTTTAGTTCTCATTCTATCGACTGCTCTACACTCATCGTCATCATCATCATCATCATCCATCATCCGGTGCTGCTACAATAGGTCAAAGAGTGGCCAACGTACCAAGTGGACTGAGTCTCACTCTTAGAAAAAGCGTGACTGAGGTTACCTCTTTCTAAAGAACCCAACTGAGTAGGTGTTTCCCCCCCCTCACCTGAAGACGGAAATAGATCCAGTTTCCGAAACATCGTATTTCCTAGTTTCTAGAACATTGAACGATGGAAAAAGTCCAAAAGCCCAGTAATTCTGAACACTTTTCCTTGTTTATATTCTGATGCATAGACCCACTGCTACGCAACGACACAGTAAACGTATGCCGAGGCAAAGAATACGCAACAAGAGACAATATATGTTGCTAAGCAACGGGCGTGTGTTCTATGTAATCCGCCCCGAGACTATATAAGAGTGAGTGACTCTGATTTCATGAGCCCCAGCCGGGGTTCGACACCAAGACAGACAGACTGACTGACCGTCAGTCGTAATGTGACTTTGACTCCACGAGTGGAAGAGTGTGAGATGGTCAGAAGCCGAGAGTGTCTACGCGAAGACAGTGATTTGTGAAATGTTATCACAAGTTCTATAAAGGTCTAATAATCTCGACCATCAAATCCAAACCCCTTTTATAAATCACTCAAACACCTAATATGTGACAAGTCTTATTTGTATTCACTTGATCGTCCATTGTTGAGTGAAAATTTAGGGCTGGAATACTGGCGGCCATAGGCCTACATAACTTTCAAATAAGCCTATACACGGTGCAGCTGTAAGGTAGGGACAACATTTGGGCAAGAGTTCCACATACGAAAACAAGAAAAATTGCCCATATCAACATGAGTCGCGGAAACATTTCATTGGAAAAGAAAGAAGTCTTCTGGGATTTGGCACCGTGTATATGTGGTATTAACCGACGTTTCGGAGGAACGTCGGTTAACACCACATATACATGGTGCCAAATCCCAGAAGACTGCTTTCTTCATAGTCACCGCCGTGAAAGCCTCAATCTTACATTTCATTTGTGAATTACAGCTGAAAGAATACATTTAAAACAAATGCTCAGAATGCCCTCCATGAGATTCAATACACGCCTCGACACGTCTCTTCCTGGCCTTCCGCATCCGTTCAAAAACGCCAGGGTAGTTGCGGATAGTCTGACAGGCATCCACAATGCCATGAAGTGCCTCTTGGTTGTCAACAGGAGCTGCATGCACAAGGAGTTCTTGATGTTCCCACAGGTAAAACTCCAGAGGATTCAGATTCTGGAGGGCGTGGAGGCCATGCAGTGGGTCTTCCTCTTCGTATCCAGCGGTAATGATAGGTGTTCCTGAGAATATCTCTCACAGCGCGGAGCACCATCATGCACGTACCACATTAGTGCTCTGCCTGCCTGAGGTACACTATCCAGTGTCTTTGGCAGATCGTGTAAGAGGAGATGTGGGTAGTGGCTGCCTGAGAGGCTATGTGGCAAAATATGCGGGCCTACATAACAGTCACCAGCAGTCACTGGCCACACATTATTGCTGAGCTGCTGCTGGTTTCTGCAGAGCATTCTTACAGCTATAAAGAAGAAATAAAATATTTCTGGATAAATATTGATGAGCTTAATTTCATGCATCCTGCTGTGCTATAATATACAACTCTTTAATGAACCGTCACAACACAGCAAATAGTAAAATATCAAATTCAGCGTTCAGCTGTGGCTTTGCTACATGTTTCGGCCACTATCGGCCATCATCAGGCAAATACATATCAACAAAAATCTACCATTTAACTGCAATCATAAAATGGATATAACACTATTAATCGTACAAATTTAAAAAGGCTTATGTAAAAAATACAAAAGTTCCATGCAATACGGACAATTCTTCTTAATAACGAGGCAGCATTACACAATTCATTAATTGCTACAACATTGGCCTCTCTTAAAATCTTCTATATAAAGTAATATCGAATTTCCCTATTGTCTATTGAAACGCACACAGATTATATACTGATTCAACGTTTTTGAAAACATCATTAATATTCTGATATATCGGGTTTTTGGACTTTATCCATCGTCCTGGTTTTTAAGATAACTAATAAAAACACGACGTTTCTGAAACTGGATCTGTTTCCGTCCTCAGGTGAAGGAAAACGCCTATTCTGTTGGGTCCGTTAGAAAGA
>NW_019736391.1:448441-462969 GCF_002891405.2 Cryptotermes secundus
GACACTGGGTAGGGTTTTGTGAGATAATGAAATGAGGATGGGTGTGTGATCTGAGGAAAGTTCGAAGCAGGATTTGGCTGTTAGGTAGTTGGGAGGTATGCCTTTGGTGATGCAGAAGTCAACCAAGTCAGGTAGTTTGTTTCGGTCAGTAGGCCAATAAGTGGGCTCTCCTGTTGAGAGATGGTCATAGTGGTGGAGGTTTAAGATTTTGTGGATTAGCCGTCCTCGAGGTGATATAAGGCGAGAGCCCCAGTCGGTATGTTTCGCATTGAAATCGCCACCGACAAGGAATCTGGGACCAAGGGTGGAGTAGAATGAAGTGAGTTGGTCGTATGTTAGTGAATGATTGGGAGGAAGGTAGACAGCCGAGATAGTGACAAGTCCGGATGGACCATCGATGGATATGCTGGTTGCTCGTTAGGATTGCGTGTATAACGGTGAACTGTAACGTGTGTAGAACGGCGATAGCGCTGTATTACTCGTAGTAGCGAGCTGTGAATGTATACCATGCAATAAACCCAATCATTCAGTCAAACCCCGTCTTATAACTCACGCGCAAAGTTCCTACAAGTGATAATATTTTCAATATTTATATCGATAGGCTATAGGAGCCGGGATTGCATAATCGGTATAGCTACTGGCTACGAGTTGGACGACAGAGGGGTCGGAGTTCGAGTCCCGATGAAGTGAATAATTTTCTCTTCTCCACGACACCCAGACCGGCTCTGGGGTCCACCTAACCTCCTATCTAATGGGTACAGTGGGCTCTTTCCCGGGGGTAAAGCTGACCACTTACCTCCAACTATTACTATGGTCAAGAAAATGTGGATCTATACATCCACTACCCCATACGCCTTCATGGCGTAATGCTTGATTATTTAAGCACAGGGTCAACTTTACTTTTATGCCGAAAGAATATACGAGTAACAGTGCAGCACTCTATATGAATATACCAAAATGTCAAATAAAAAGTTAATTGTAGTATTACAAGAAATTGGGACAAGCTACTGTTGATTTATATGCCAAATGAAACAGGCTGTATAGAACCCCTAACGTACAGAGGGCGAGAATGAACGTTCCTCTCGGGGTACGACATACCTCCGAGTTTCGTTTTTGTTTTCCTTGGCACTACAACCCCAGTGGGGCTAGGCCTACCTCCATGAACGTCTCCGTTCACTTCGGTTTTTCTAGATTTTACACGTACGGAAGGACACCTTGGGCGGGTGATCAGCTCGTCGCAAGGCCTCTACCTGCACACACACACAGAAAAACGCACACACACAAACTAAACATCCATGCCCTGAGTGGGATTCGAACCCACGATCCCGGTTTCCAAGCGAGCGAAAACAGTACCTGCCTTAGACCGCTCGGCTACCGTGACCGGAACCTTCGAGTTTATGCATGCAAAATAAAATTCAGTACACTCCTGATCCATTCCAAAATGCGCATCATGTTTATTAATGGAAAATTCTACTCGCCTTAAAAATAAGCTGCCATGAGACAAGCTTCATAACGGCAAGCTCAATTCGACGCGCTAAGAATGCATTTAATTTATAAGTCCGTCACTAGACTGTGTCTTAACAAGGTAACGAGTGCAAACCCGTTTTATAATATTTTAAAGCCGCTTTCACGCACCCTGCATTAAACATTGCAAAGGAGTTCCTATTAAGTCATTTCTCCTAACTTTCTTATTGATCTCTCTCCTTTCCTGCTGCACTAATTGATTAGGATAATTTACATAAATGAATACAAATTTAATACAGTATAACCTGATTTAACATTAAAAAGTCATTCAAAACTTAAAATTGTTCTTTGAACTTAAGGCCATTATTTGCCCGTTTTGTCAAAAACTTCTTCGCAAATGTAAAACCTGAAATCTAATGACGTATTAATAGAAGCCACTTAAATTGGCTGAATCTCGCCCATATCCTCATACGACCCAATTTTAATATTATTTTCAGATCTACGGGCAGGCGTTCTTAATCCTGTCTCCTAACTAATTTGTTTTAGAGGTGTCATTCTTGAGATACAAGTCGCTCGTTCAAGAATTCCTCACTTATACGAGACCGGAAGGTTTGTTGTTGCCTTCACAAGAGTCTGCCCCTCAGCTCTATTCCGCTTCTTGATACCCCATTCCTTAAGGTTCACTTTCCCATGAACCTTCCGGCTACAACATTACCTTCACCCGTCACGGTCTCTGATTCAAATTTAGCAGTGGCTCCTCACATACACGATGAGTATTAAACACCCTCTTTGCCTCATTCTCCTCGATTTCAGTGCTCTAATAATATTTGACGATAAGTAATGGTTATAAACGTCTTCACTGTGCTGTTCTTTCAGTCTTTGGTTATGCTCACCGCTTATGTCCAAATGTTTTCTTCAGCATCAACGTGTGTTCTTCCCTTACTCAAAATGAAAACTTTTCTTCCCAACAAACCAGCAAAACATTACAGATTTATGTACATGATCTCTAGGGCTTTATAAATTCTCTTAATCTTACAAAGCTGTCTGCGTAGGTATCTCCCTTCTGAGAAATAATTCCATGTAGTAAAGTAAAGTAAAGCTATCCCTGTAAGAGGCCGTCAAGGGCCGCGCCATAGCTCAAGCGGTTAGTCGCTGACTTCCCACCGCGGCGGCCCGGGTTCGATCCCGGGTCTTGTCAAGTGGGATTTATGGTGGACAAAGTGACGCTGGGGCAGGTTTTCTCCGAGTACTTCCGTTTCCCCTCTCAATTTTCATTCCATCAATTCCTCCACAATCACCCTCACCTATCATCTGGGGCTGGTATAATAGGCCAGAAGTGGCCGCAGTACAAGGGACTTAGTCCCACCCCACTAGCAATAAAAAATAGGCCGTGAAGGCCCATAGGGTTGTGAGACGTTGAGGGTCCCACACTATCTAGACAATCGACTCAAAGATGGCGGTAAGGTTGTCAGCCTTACGCGCCGGCCTCGCTTTACTCCACAGGAAAATTATTTAATTAATTTCTGGTACTCATTTCTCTTAGAGACTGAGTCGCCCCCTGGGTCATAATGCGGCTGCAAGGATTAGGTAAACTGGAATAAAATTCAATGACCTCATCGTGACTTGAACCCGCGACCTTCCGACTTGTAGCATAGTGCCTCAACCAACTACGCTACCGGTCCGCTTAAAATCAACTGGAATCGCTTAGAAACATTATATCTCCATCTTCAGGGCCGGAGTAGAAGACTAACAAGAAACCAGAATGAGCAGATAACAACTAGAGCCCAGCCTGCTACCAGAAGATGGAAGCGACATGTTCAAACGAAACGTCAATTCAATTTTAACGTGCTACACGGCGTTGTATCCCAGAAGACTGAACTCTTTAGGGCTTTAGATGGCAAGAAGAAAGTTTCTTATCTGAAATGAGCAATGCCGTTTTTACTGTTGTAAACAAACGCTTTAACGTTACCGTATTTGCAATCGCACCTCATTCTCCATTATGTAGCTTATGGAGTTGAGAAATAATCGTTAAATTAATTAAGAAACGTCAGGGAATTTTATGTTTGTGTCCTGAATATCTGTTCGACCTTTAATATAGACTCCTTAACGCAGGGTAAATGACCTTACAGCTGTTCCGCTTGACGACCGCCTGGTGATAATGAGATTACATTCTGATCTTCCACAGAAAACAAAGCCACATGCATCCGTAATGAACTGTTGTGCCGGCAGTCCGCACCTGATGCATGGGATGGCTCTTGTTGCCCCCCCAAAATGTTATTTATTAAAGTACGACCACTGAGTTACACGGCTATTATTGGTTATGAGTAATTTCAAGTAGACCTTACTTGACTCTTTCTGGTGAAGTTCACTTTCACCTCTCTTCATCCTATAATTTATCATCTTGTATTTTCTCCTTTCCCCACATTCCGTTTCTTCCTTTCTTCCTTCATTTCTTATCACGTATTTTATTTCTCGTGTATTTCTTTGCTTAAGTTTAAAACTTGGGGATATACAAGAAAGCGAATTCTTATAGTTTGAGGTTAAATATTTGTGTATTTACCTTCCATATTTCGAATGAATCTTCCGACATTTAAAAGAGCACGTAAAAGATCGTGTGTAGTCTAACACGACGGGTATACTAAATTTTGAGGTAAAGGCAACTGAAAATTTGTAAGCTAGCTGAGTTCTTAAAAGTACGTTTTTCTGGGGACACCGCGCATGATTAACATGATAATCATGAGAACTAGGACTAAAACCCTTTTGAACGTACTCATAAATATTACTGAAGAAATGTGAAGTTTGCCACAGGGAGAAATTATAATCGTATCTGAGAATTGAAAATGAGGTAAGTCTATATTTCTTGCGTTGAAATTCCAACAAAAAACTTCGTGGTTTTAGTCCGCAAGCAAATTATATCGACCGAGCGACCGCCGCTTGTCGGCGAAGTTAGCCTTTAGCTAACCAACTTTAGCTGGTAGAGGATGTCGCGTGGTTAGCGCAACGAATCCCCAAGGCCGATAATTTCGGTTTTCTAGACCGGAGCCGCTATTTCCTTGAAATAGCTCCTCAATTATCCTCACGAGGCTGAGTGGACCCCGTTCCAGACCCACTACTTCTCATAAAATCTGGTAGCGCCGGGAATCGAATCCGAACCTCTGGGTCTGTTGTCAGGAACTCTGATCACTAGACCACAAAGACGGTCTTGGGTTCCACTTAATATTACATTAAATTTTCATTTCGTATTAATTTAACTCCTCTTGTACACTTCCTTTCATGTGTTTCCAGTACCCAAAATCATTATATTTCGTGTGTTTTTCAAGTTCTTCCTTATTTCATTACATTTTTCCATCCCATGACCTTGTCCTTGTTGCTCACTTCTTGCAATCCATCACACCAAGCATCTTTTCTTCCACCCGTCGAGTCCTACCATATCGTAGACTTCTCAGTTATGTAGTCTTGTAGCTGGTTACTAATTTCTTACAAGAGCATAAAAATCGCATTCTGCTTAGAATCTCTTTCATCAGCTTCTCTTTAAGTCTCTCTTTCTATTTTTATGTACTCATATTTATTACTTTAAGATGTATCTATGTGCTTATTTCTTTTTCTGGCTTTTCATTTTCGCTTTTCTCTTCCATATTCCAGTTCTATTCCTCCTTTATTCCTATACTTTCATTTTACATCATTCCTTTAATCCGACCCGAAGATGGGAAGCATAGGAATCTGAGATATAGACTTTAATGTTTATGGGAAGCATGAACAGCGTCAGCACCAAAATGCCCACATCTGACCACCAAGAGCAAGAAGACATTTGTGACGCTCTGGTGATTAATTAGGCGCTTTGTTACAGTGCAACGTCACGCTTTTATATTGTTATGCGACTTTCCTGCAGCCCGCAGATATTTCACAGTGTCTGTGTTCCACGAAAACTCGCCCTACTTCACCCTCTTTACCCAGTGCACACAGATGGATAACACGAGAGACAGGCGCATAAAAAGCGAGGCCAGATTCATCACGTCTATACATCTGAACGTCGCCCAAATACATGAGGAATAATTTGATCTCGTAAACGAGAGATAGAACAAGGTCAGCAAATAGAATATTTTGATGAAACAGATTCGGTGGAATGAGAAAAAACGGACAGATGCATAATGATAGCGAGAAGGCTGGTTGTATTCAGAAGATATTTTGTAAAACACTGACAAATAAATGAGCTATATAAACAAATATACAAATATTAGCAGAACTGTGAGCTTCTGACTCGTACTGGAGGCGTACTAGGTTCAAGCTTTCCACGAAAATGGCATTACCTAACTGATAATTTTCATAGAATTTCCCAAGCTGAATGTTGGTACAGTACCGCAAGAGAGGCAACATCCACTTTGTGCCACATTCATTTCGATTTATCATTCATAATCATCCTCCATTACCACCTAGCATAATATGGAGCATCAAAATATCTTAAGAAAGAACGAATAGATAAACATACTCGGAAAAGCGAGATGAAGGTAACCATTAAAATGTTAAACAAATAAAAGTAACTAACTAGAACAGGAGAGAGAGATCTAAAAGAAACGCATTTCGTGGTGGTTAGTCTCCAGGTTCCCATCGTGGCGGCCCAGGTTCTAGCCAGGCTACATTATGTGGGATTTCTTGTAGCATACAAATATAAATCACTCCGTCCAATGTGACCTGTAAGCTTTTTACTACATGAAAACTTAACACAGTGAAAACAGCACAGCAGCCACGAGCAAACCCTGGACGATATAAAGAACCTCCACATCAAGATAGCCGGCGGCACAATATCTGCCCCATATAAGAGGGACGATGGGAGGACGAACACGAGCCTATATGGTTTACGAATTTTAATTATTGACAATACAAAAAAAAATTAATTAGCATCAAGAAATTTTATATAATTTTTTAAAAACTTTACATTCCCAGGAAACTGCTGTGTTTGTGAAATGTTCTATTTTGTGTACTAAGCATTGTAGCATATAAGTGTACGTACTTTACGTCTAAACAACTTATGTGATGGTGGTTTCCTATTTGTAGTGATGTTTGCCCTCTGAAGATGGTCCACAGAGACCGAAACATGTAAGGGTGCTAAGTTTTCATGTAGTAAAAAGCTTACAGGTCACATTGGACGGAGTGATTTATATTTGTAATTGTTAGTGTGACGGACCAGAATGAAACAAATCAAATATTGTAGCATAATTGTAACTAGGGGAAGTTCAGTTTCTCATCCCACCGACCGCTCCATATTCATTAGCCACATCATCATCTCGCTACTGACAGCGCCGTTACGTAGCTTGAACTCCATTTCCCGTGTTAGAAATACTGATTTTATATAAACTAGGAGAAATATTTCATTTAAATAGCTTTAAAATCGTCTCTTTCTCTAAGTATTACGCATAAAATGTAGCATAAACTCCGTAGCTTCTAATCCGCAAGCGAACTATACCGACCGAGGGACCGCCGCTTGTCGGCACGAAGTTAGTGACAACTTTTGGGGATAGAGGGTGCCGCGTGGTCTGCACAACGGATCCCCACGGCCGTAAATCTCGATTTTCTAGACCGGAGCCGCTATTTCCTTAAAATAGCTCCTAAATTATCCTCACGAGGCTGAGTGGACCCCGTTCTACACCCACTACTTCTCAGAAAATCTGTTAGCGCCGCGAACTGAACCCGATGTCTTTGGATCTGTAGCCAGGAACTCTGACCACTAGGCCACAAAGGCGGTGGCAGTATAACCTTAAATTTAGTGTGTTTAAGGACAGTTCTGACGGTTCTGACGGTCCAAGTGTTTGCACACTTCCTATGTACAATATATCGTACAAAGCTATTGTCCCTGTGCTGTCTCGAAAATGTAAATGTTAATAGGAAATGTGGTGTTACATCTGTTGCATGTCAATGTAATCGTATTTTACGTAACGCAGGGCCACAGCAAAACGGAGACCATCCCTCCGCAGCACCCAACGTCCGATATGACAGCATAGTGACTGTGCGGCTTGTACCTCTCCCACAAGATAAGCGGGGAAGCACACTCATACAGCTTGTAACTACTTGCATTGCTTGCCGATCACATACACACTGGGATCGTGGGTTCGAATCTCACTGGAGGCGTGGTTGTCTGTGTGCGTTTATTCTGTGTTTGTGTCGTGGTATGTGTATGTACCGGCCTTGCGACCAGCTGGTCCCCCGTCCAAGGAGTCCTACCGACTGTGTATAGGATTAAGAAATTGAAAAAGCGGCCAAGGTCCAAAGAAGGGCTGGAGATAGATGGATGTGTAACCGTCCCACTGTTACGCAACGTATTTGAATGTAATCAACTTTATTAATTTGAAATCTTAATTGTTTAAAATTAAATGCAATGAGCAAGTGTAGTGAGACATAGGTCAAGAGTTAGCCTCTTCCCACGTTTACATCAGAAACAGGAAGACACCCGTCAAAGGTTTATTAGAGGAAAGTTACGTTAAAGAATAGCTACAGAATTTGTTGTGAATTCAATACTTGGCAGTTTGTGCATGCCATAACTTAAAAGGGGTGAAGTTTTTATGATCCCACGCCACGCTTCACATTTGTCAAAATTGTGACAGAAATACGTTGGAGTCAGAAATCCTTAAACCCTAATAAGCTTTAAACGGAGTGGAGGAATATCTAATTAAGATACTCCTATTTTTCAAATATAACCAATCACTAAAATTTAAGGGTGTGACAGAGCAGAGACGCTGAGGAAACAAGGACTTGAAGGTCCGAGTGGAAAAAGTTGTCGAAGTCAGTCACAAACCGGGCTCCGCAGAAGTTAGACGTAAAGTTGTCGAAATCAGTCACACACCGGGTTCCGTAGAAGGTACACGCAAAAGTTGTCGAAGTAATTTGTAAAGTGTTAATCACTTAGACCGAAACAAGATTCGATAATAATAAGTTTAAACCTGAAAAGTGGTTGCGTTACAAAAGTGTCTCGACAAATATTCAAATTGTAAAGTGTTAAACGGTGACTAAGAAGTTTTGAATAGTCTCTTTTTTTTCTGCTTCTTTGAGTGTGGCCCGTATAAGGCTCTGAGTTAAGAGGATCCCGCTCTACCGAACCCAAAACCCTCACCCCTTTAGAAACCAACTAACCCTGAAAATTTTAAACAACGAACCCTGAGATTAAAAAAAAATTAGTACAAGAAAGAAGAAGAGGTAGGTGAGAAGGATATGGAAACGGTGACTTCAAGAAGAAGAAGAGGAAAGGAGGAGGAAACAGTTATAGATGGATGGATGGACGGACAGACCGACAGAGATACAGAGATAGATAGACATACAGACAGATAGAGAGATAGAGAGATAGATAGATAGATAGATAGATAGATAGATAGATAGATAGATAGATAGATAGATAGATAGATAGATAGATAGATAGATAGATAGATAGAATAGGAAAATCACTGTAGGTCGCGGTGCAAGGGTCAAGAATGCCCACCCCTTATACATTCGACTAAGGAAAACAGTTAAATGAACGATATTTCCTTCGAGACGTGGTGAACATTTAATTTTTCATGCGAAATTTTTGTACGTTGTTAAGGAAGCTGTGACTTCATTATAAAATATATGCCAGTCTGTAGCTCATCCTGAACCTGTTCACTGTAATTCATATCCACATAACCTCCCCCCCGATCTGTGCTGACACCAGTAACCTAAATTAAATATCGCCCTTAAAAATGTACCACTACAGCTTCCCCTTTCGGTGTTCTTCGTTAGTGGGATACTGGCAGTACAGTCACAGTGACTGTCATAAACTTCGTGATGTAGTAATAATTATAAAAACAGGCAGGAACACATAAGAACTACTTGAATTTCAAAATGATACATTTTTCTAGTTGTCTTTCTAGTAAATGTATTGCACATTGTCTTAATTTAGCAGCTAGCCGTTAGTCTAGTCTAGCTAGTCTAGAATTAGTACATTTTGTGAACCTGAATGTTCATTACCTTCCCCATAATAGTAGTCTGAATCCAGTGTATGTCTTCGCTCTGCTACATGCAGAAGATTCAATTTAGCCTACTCTCCTTATTGCGAAAAATAAAAAGAGCCTTATGAAATCACCCTTCTGTCTGTGTGTCTGTCTCTCTGCCCTTCTGCCCGTTTGAGGATGCTTTAACTTTTCTTAGGAGGCTTATGAGATCGCCTTTCTCTCTGGGGTTTGTACGTCTGTCTGTGTATACCTTTTAATGTTCTTTGTTTTTATGCGGTCCTCTTCTCATCAAAGGGAATTAAGCGAAAAGTTCTCGGAACTTTTTATTAATATTATCCCCTTGTACAAACCTAGCTCCTCCAAATGGTCTCCTTACTTTTGGATTGTAGATCATTATATATGCACATCCCCCTTAAGCCCACTCACTACTTATGCCCCATCATGTTAACACTAAGTGAAGAATCCTAATTATGATACAGCCTTCCCTTTTTCAGTCTTCTTTGGTCTAAATATCTTGTTCAGAATTTTGTTTTCAAGCACTCTCGAACGGTATGCTATGGTCAGCGTATGAAACGGATTCTCTCGTCCATTTGCCCATCTGTTTTGTAGCAAACTATGCAAAACGGAATACTGAGCATGGTTGTAAATCTAACTTACCCTGACATTCCGAATTCTCTTATACTGTTAGCCCAGTAACTCATTTTAGATTTCAGCACACAAATAGTTGATATATCATAACATTAATTCAACATTCAAACACTAAGCAAATATGTGCGTGTGTGTATATGTGTAGCTAGTGCAATTAATTTCAGATGTTTAGAACTAAAATGTTATATATCTTATTTAGATGTATGATCATCGGTCCATTACAGATGGCGCCTCATCGAACAGTCATGTCCACTGCGCACCAAGTGTGGTGTAACCTGAACATGATCACACGGGGCTTACTAAAACAGTCTCCGTGAGAGCTGGTCTCATGACACAAATTATACGCATGTCTTTTGTCTTCAATTGCCATTGATTTGGCTCTCTCGTTAATAACAATGCACCAAACACACAAGAGCCCCCACAGAGTCCAGAAGACCATATACAAGACTACGCGATAATTCTCCATGACCCATTTGATAGCGTCTCAGTGATAGTCCCACTGCATCCAACTTGCAACCCGATTAAATGGGAGATAACGCGTGTGGACATACAAGAGTTCATAACGTCATACCCATCCAGGAAGGAACCAGACCAGAGCGACCACATTACCAGCGGAATAACTAATAGATATGTACAAACATTTTAATCTTAACGTCGACCTTAATTTAACCTTCAACTAGAGATATATTAATTTAAATAATTATATCTCATACCAATATAATTTGACTGAAACTTAGATAATACAAAAAGTTTTGTCACCAAGCATATTACATATTGTATAGTCATATTAAAATTATGGATACGTATTAAAAAAGAAATCCAGTACCTAAGCACAAGCAGTACACCTGATGATGAACAAATAAGGGTCTAAAAATATCGTGTTTTAAGGTCTTAAGACTTTACTGTAAATATTCATATTTGCATATTTTTATAAGAAATTGTTGTGTCGACGGATGTAAAAATACTCACTATACAGATTCCTATTATATTATAAAACTGTAGCTCTGTTCCTAGAAATGTATTAGAACATTATGAATTGAGCACCGGTCAGTTTCAAGGCCTCAACTACAACACGACAGAGAAAACTACGGACATGTAACATGAAAGAAGAAGAATTTGAGCCCACGATTAAATTAATATCTTTTTCGGATATCTCTGGACACTCCACTGTTCACTACTGTATTCACGAGTTATTTTTGCGTTTAAAGTGATCACACCTAACAATGAATTATCATGCCGTTTGGGTGAGGACGTAAAGTCGAGAGACCACAGAGCCCTGCTCCCTTGTTACCGCATCCGCCAGCTAGACAGAGACGTCACGAACCCGGTACTCGACTGTGAATTCCACTCTGAATTCTCAGGGGTGGAACTCGCGAGACATTAAAATATTTATGTTATTTTCACGAATTAGGTGTGTGAGCATAGACGCGGTTTGACTGCACAACTGGATTTATTGACCACTTGTACACACCAAAACTAACTACAAGTAATTATAGCGCTATCGCTAACCTTCACACTTTAGAAATCACAATAGCACCCTCTAAGCCTTTTCCCAGCCTGCAGTGTCTTCAACACCCGTTCCCTGGCAATGGCTTCTAACAGTGGAGATTCTTCAGCTTCCCCCGCTCAGGTCCATTCTTCACACCCTCCCGTACAAAAAGCAACTTTCAACTAACTGGGCCCCAGGCTGCGGCCATTTCACACCACCCTCCTAGTCTTCTCTCCACAGACTGACATTGAAATAACTGGGTCGCCCCAGTTGTCTTCAAGATAACTCCTCGACACGGATCGTATGTAAACTCCGTCGAGAGACACTCTAACACGTGACAGTATTTAAAACACGTCTGCGTGCGGCAAACATCTAAAGAAATATTTCTGATTCACTAGTGAGACAATTCCAAAACGACTTACAGCAAGAAACTTGTTAGGATTATCTTCAGTAAATTAGCATCAAGGACAATGATATGAGGGAAACAAAAAGGCACATTTGGTAAACCGGTTTACTTCAGTGGGGTACATATGTAACAACTTCTTCAAAAGTCTGCTATGCTCACTGTGATCAAACACGAAAAGTGATACACAAGTAATGATGTCACATGCAGGGCATATAACTTAAATAAATGATAGATATTACTAATTCCGTGTGGAGGCTGGGTTGAATACCTCCACCGTAGCCCTACGAAGGGGCGACAGAAAGGAAAGTCTCGAATCTGAGAGAGTACAATATTGATGCGAGTCCCACGGGACTCGGACCCGAGAATGAGTGCCCTGGCAAGAGACAACAGCGGTTGTAAACGACAGACCCGTCCTCTCGTCAGAGGGAGAGAGAGCATCCACCATCAACAAACACACAACTGTCTGACTGTAATAAAAATCTGGTCGTAAGCCCCAGATGGGTGCTTTATTCCAAGACGGACTGGCCGACGCTCGTAACATGACTCAGACTCCAACTCATTCGATTTATTCGTGAGGCAAACGTCCTTCAAGGCGAGTCAAGCTGTAAGCAGGAATTCTTCGTTCGTCACCCGTCACAGTGGAGAACACTCTTGTGGTGCAGCAAGGAATGGAGCGAGACTTATGCAGTCAGTGATCGTGAGCTGTCACAAATAACTGTAATAGCAATAGAGCTGTCCAATAAATGCAGTCATCAAATCCAGAAACCACAATTATTCGTCACGCCTACCCCTTATACGAGACAATATCACAGCTGGACTGTCTTCTTTATCTTTTCTAATTTCATTTCCGTTCTTCTTTCTGTACTCTTCTGCCAGAATGTCACCCTTTCCCACTCCTATTTCATGCGCGTGTACGTGTANAGCCTCTAACAGAAATGAGTACCAGCAATTAATTAAATAATTTTCCTGGTGAGTAAAGCGCGGCCGGCGCGTAAGGCTGACAACCTTACTGCCATCTTTGAGCCGACTGTCTAGATAATGTGGGAGCCTCAATATCTCACAACCCGATGGGCCTTCACGGCTTGGTACATGGACAGCTTTACTTTTTTATATATTAACTTTAGTTCTTGGAAAATCAAACGAGCCGATCATAGTTGCCGCGAGGTCTAAGGCACGAAATGTCTTCACTCGCTTGAACATTGATATCGTGAGTTCAAATTCCACTCTAGGCATGGATGTTAGTCTTCGTTTATTCTGTTCTTGTCGCCTTGTGTAAGGGCAGCCTTCAAATGAGCTGACCCCCCGTCCAAAGAACCCTACCATCTCTCTATTAGATTCATTATTTCAGTTTTAATTCTGATTTGGGAACAGGTTGAAGAGCCTAATCCGTCAAGGAAGAAGAAGAAGAAGAAGAGAATTAAAAGAATCGTTGACAGTTCTTAAACTGAATATTAACAAATAGTTCTTCGTGACTCTCACTGTTATCAATATTACTAGTCTATCTTCTGGAATGAAGCGCCGTGAAATCTGCTTGATCGTTTTCGACGTTTCGGAGGAAGGTTCTGCCTCAATATTCAGGATAGAAGAGTAGACTTCTACTATAAAAATGGAGAAAGTGGCTCCTTTTAGTCCGATAGATGGGTGAAACCCACGGAGTTATATTCTCTAAGGCTTAATCATATTATCCTTATAAGATTATTCGAAGGTTCTGTGTTCCAATTCCTCGAACAGGCACTTCTCCAGCGGTTCCGTGGAATTATAACTACACTGCTTCTTCTGCTGAAGATCTGTCAACTCTCAAGAGTTGCGAACAATGGCAACCTGCCTTCCTTATCACCATTAATGCCACCTCTCCTACGTCTGCCCTCGCTTCAGTTTTCAGAACACTGGTGAAATACGAGGTATGTCTTTCCCAGAGGTTTCCAAGAAGAAACGTGTGTGTATTCTCTCTGCGAATGTACGTAATCCAATAACATGAGAATGTCGCAGCCATCTTGTCTGCTTATCTGAAATGATCCACGAGTTTCAGCTCATGTCTACCCACTGGACACGATTTCTCACCGAAGAACATATTCATGACGGAGAGGTGATGTGACGCCGTGTAGTTCGATACACGCTTACTGAGACACGTGCTGCCTCCATTTTCAGGGTATAAGTAAAATGGGAATTTCTACCAGACTATATGGCGTTACATCTAAGAAGGCAGTAAAGTTTATACGCATCTTCGAGAGAACATCAGATGCCAGTTGCAGAACACACTGCTTCGAACACAGGGTAGATAAAGTGACAAAAACCTTGAGAGAATGAATAGTGGAGACGTCAGCTTGTACCATTTATCTAATAAAGTTAAGTACGCCCAGCCACCGAAACTAAGATGGAACAGACATGAAGACCGCAGGAGGAAAACGAGAAGTGTTTATAAAACTCTGGTCGTAAAATCCCAAGAGGAGAGATCACTTGGGAGACAAAGATTTATTTTGGAAAATAATATCAAAATCGGCGTTAGACAAGTAGAATGTTCTCCTTCTCTTACTTTACTGGCGCTACATCTCTGTGTGGGTCCTGG
>NW_019736392.1:0-476 GCF_002891405.2 Cryptotermes secundus
AAAAAAAAATTTCAGTAAATGTAGTCTTTGTTAACTGTATATACTCGTATACGAGTACATTACAATTAACAATTATCTCACTATTCTGTGCGTAAACAGGTAACAGCAGAGAAACTGAACCACTTTCATGAGCTACTTAAATCAACATATTCCTGGTGAATCAGGTATTAAAAATTTAAAAAACATAGTGCCACATTTGCCTAAATTACATGCAGCAGTAAAACATGTAGAAAAAACATCAGATGGTGTTTCACTAAATGAAATATTAAAACCAGCATTTATCTCTATTGCCTGCATGGTGCACTACTGATAATTTTGCCTGTGGTTCTGTATGGGTGTGAAACTTGATTTCTGACATTAAGGGAGGAAGATAGACTGAGGGTGCTGAGGAGAATATTTGGCCTGAAGAGGGATGAAGTGACAAGAGGTTTGAGAAAAATGCATAATGAGGAGCTTCATAATTTGTACTCTTCTCC